>NW_025858147.1:0-1577 GCF_002878395.1 Capsicum annuum
CCTAGATAGGAAGGTATGAAAGATGTGAATCAGGTTAGAGGACTAGTGCGTGTGGGTGTAGCCTTGCTAGTAGTCGCCGGGCTTTGTGCATTGGTTGGAGTTTCTAGCTAGGAGGGTTTGGGTTAGGTGTGTACTTTCGGTTTGATAGTGTATAGTAATACTTTATGGGCATTTTATTTCTGTTATTTTATCTTGTTTCACTACATCTTTGTTTACTGTCCTTTTGTCCTGAGTTGGGGATCTATCGGAAATAGCCTCTCCACCTCTTTGAAGGTAGTGGTATAGATTGCATACATTCAGTGGCGGAGCCATGATTTTCATTGAACGGGTTCAGAAGTAAATACATGAACTAGTCGAAGGGGTTCAACATCTATTATATATGCATAAAAAAAATTTTAAACCATGTAAAAATGGTATAAAAATAGGAGCAAATGCACCGTTTCCACCCTAAACTATAAACGAAATTGTTGAGACACACTCCAACTTAAAGGGGGTCCTCTCCTCTTGACTAATTAAAATCGTATTTTTGGCAACCTTATGTACCTACGTGGCACATACGTGTGGCTACGTGGACCTTTAGTATGTTAATTCACGTAGTGTGTCACGTATGTGTCACGTAGGCCTTAAGGTTGCCAAAAATACGTTTTTAATTAGTCCAGGAGTAATAATAATAGGCCCCCCTTTTAGTTGGAGTGTGTCTCAGCAATTTCATTTATAGTTTAGGGTGGAAATAGTGTATTTTCTCTAAAAACAGTATAATTTTTCGTCGAAGGGGATTTGGATGACCCCTGGAGCAAAGGTAGCTCCGTCACTGCGTACATTTTACCCTCCCAAATAAGTTTTCTTTTTGAATAAGGGACATTGCCCTATTCTTTCATTTACATATTCATATTTTTGTCCTTTTATATCTTTATTAAAATAAAAGTCACCATCGTTTTTTTACATTTTTGAGTCTATTCTGTGTCAAAACAAGCGAGAAAGGATTTCAAAACTTGCTACCAGTCTTCCCAATTGTATGAGGAAAATCCAAGGACTAGCAAATGAAAGAAACATGATCATAATTCAAGTCATAGCAAAGAAAGTTAATCAACCAACAGGTTCTTAGATGCGTGAAATATTCATCTTTCAAAAGGGGCATCTCAGAGACATGGTAAATTAGAAGCTCGGTACTTGAGTCAAAGGCATTTCCCCAATATAGTCTGGGTCAATGATGCGACAAGACAGGGGTAAGTGTCAGCAATTTGAAATAAAGATGAAAGGAACAACTGCTGGAGCAGATGCCTGGAAGGCCAAGTGTTGCAAACCACCACTAGCTTTCAACTGAAAAATATTTCTTTGATGAAACAGGGGTAAAGTTTTGCTCATTGAGTTCATCTGTCATTGGAAAGCATATCTAGGGATTTTACATTCTGTTCAGCGCCCTTCTGATAAATGGGATCTTTACTTTCTGTTCAGGACCCTCCTGAAAAATGGGAATTTACTTTTCGCTCAGGACCCTTCTGAAAAAGGGAATTTTACTTTCTGTTCAGCACCCTCCTAAAAAATGAGAATTTACTTTCTGCTCAGGACCCTCCTGA
>NW_025858148.1:0-3857 GCF_002878395.1 Capsicum annuum
TGGTTAACCCTCTGCATGGCAGCATAACCTCTAGTAGCAAATGCCCTGAGGAGGTTCAATATAGCAACAGACTGAGTATAGGCCCTAATCATTCTATGGGGATCAGGAATTCTGGAAGCTTCACACTAATCAAAAGCTAATCAGGAATTCTATGGCCCTAATCAAAAGCATCACCATTCACATTGTCTCCCCTGTAATTTGGAAGCTTCATGCCATCCTTCTCTTCAAATGGATCAGATCTTGGCTTTGAAAATTGATCCGTCATTCTACCCACCTAACCAGTAAAGTACAAGTATAAATAACCAAATCTTGATCTACGACATACAAAATCAATCAACAATCAAAAGTAAAATTGTCTTTGTTACAACTGCAGAAACAGCTAAAACGAACACATTGCTCCTAATTCTAAACAACAGAAAATATATAAAGCTGACATAAAAGGGGCAAGTAGAAGAAACAATAACAGGAATAAGTATTCCATCACTGTGAATACAGAATTGGAATCATGATGAAACCTAGTAGACGATAATAAGATTATTATTGAATGACAATGGGACTTTTTCGCAATTCGACGTGTTAGGAGGTACGTTATAATAGCAGATCCTCCCAAACTATGACAAATTGCACAAAGTTTGTAATGTTGACAATAAGAATAATAAAACGTAAGAGAAAGAGTGATACAAATACACGTAAAAGGAAAATCAAGAAAACATGAAGTTTCATACCTTCTTAAATTTGAAGTCTTTAAGTTTTTGATTTGAAATAACGCATCTGATGGGTTGAATTCTCCTTTTACTTTTTCTTTGAAAGTACAAAACAATTGAGGCACCATGATTTGATTATTGAATTTTTTAGAAGAAGGGGTGATAATGATGGAGAAGAAAAGGAGAAAATAGAGAGTTTTTTGAAAACGGTAGTGCTTAATGCTTTTACTGGTACGGTGCATTTGATAAATTTAGTAAAAGACAATTAATAAATTTTATTAAGGAAATTTAATGAGTAGAATTTTTTATTTCTAAAAAAGAATTAAAAGGAATAAACTGCAAAAAAAAAATAAAAAAAAAATAAATATGATTACTGAATTTAGAGGCCTGCCATATCAACAGCCTCATGTTTCTCTTTTATTTATATATATGGATTGATGATTGATTATTTTTAAAATACAGTACTCTAAATATTAAAATATTAATAAAATAATTATATTAATTGAGTATTAGTATTTTTTAATGTGAAGGTAAGTTAAAATGATAGAAGTAAAAGTCATCAGTGAAGTATATGCCGAAATCCCACGGTTGCAAAGTGTGATTCCTCAGCTCTTAGAAATTGGATGAACAAATTTTGGGGCATCCGAAGTATGCAGGGGTAATTGCAGTCATTGTGATGTCAAACCCCCTTCCAAAAATAAGGAGGAAACAGTGGGTCTGTTTGCATATTGTTTCTTTTTAAATAAGATGGTGTCCAGGCAGTTTTCGAGCAACTCAACTAATTTCACCAGCAACAATATGCATGTTGTTTTGTTATCTGGATTTTGTTCATTTTCTTCAATCCAAAAGGTACAAAGTCCCTTGCTTTACTACTCTCTACTGGGCTTTGTGTTCAATTGGCTTTCATTTTTTTTGTGAAATTTAGGTTATTTTTAGTTGCATGCTAATTTTCCTACCTTTTCTTAAGCCCCCAATTGATACTATCTTCCGTACGTTTGTTTTTCTTTCCTCATTTTAGCTTTCTCATTTCAATTTTTTCTTCTTGGTGTTTTTTAAATGGAAAATTGGTTAATGTTATGAAGGATGAGATTTTTATGTGAGAATTGACTTGATGAGGAAGTTTTAAAAAAGAAAAAGGGCCCAGTGCACTAAAGCTCTCGTTATGCTCAGGGCCAGGGAAGAGCCGGACCACAAGGGTCTATCCTATGCAGCCCCACCTTACCATGGCTTGAACCCATGACCTCCTGGTCACATGACAACAACTTTGCTAGTTACTCCATGGCTCCCCTTCGAAAATGAATTGAGGGGCATTCCGAGAATCCATTCTCGTGAGCCTTTCAGTACCACCAAGAACAAACGTAAAGTAGCATTCAAATTCCTTTTCATCGGTTTACTTGCTCCCCTCTATGCATCAAAATAGATGTTTTTCTCAATAATTATGTGTTTGTGATGATTCAGAGTTTGGAACTTTGAGAAAATGGACTTTGGTTTGAAGAATTTTGTGCTGTGGCTTCATAGTGATGTGTCTCTGAACATTCTAATGCGTTTGAATGATCCAGCTGATGTGGTCTGTGCTGGTGCTGTTTCACGCCTTTGTCACTAAGCTGGTGAGTCTTTCAAGCTTTCAGTTTTTTCTTTATAGCCTTGTTTAGTACTCTTACTTTAGGCAGTGAGACTGGAAAGCTATTATTTTTTAATCTCATCATTATACTACACTCCTAATGATGTTAATTTTCACAAATGGTAAGTCATAGGTTGCATTTTCCTATTTCTATTGTGAGAGTCTTCTATTCTTTTTCCTATGTTTGCTATACTTAATGAGCCTAATAGCCCATAGTTGCTAGTTCTTTATATTCTGTCATCACTATCCATACTTAAGTAAAGAGGCTTACCAATCAAAAATAATAATTACGGAGCCTTTCTGCACTGATAACATTTTCTTTGTTTGCATCTAGATCTAGCATGAGCAGTGCCACTAAATCCACGATATTGAATATATCTCGAATTCAGAAAGAGGAAGGAGAATCCTAAGGGTACAGCCAACCCAATCATAGGAAGGAGAAAATGCGTTTTGGTGTGGAGACACATGTTGATTTTGTGCTGACGCTTGATAATGTGTCTCTGAACAGGCTAATGCTTTTGAATGATCCAGCTGATGTGGTCTGTGATGGTGCTGTTTCACGCCTTTGGCGCCAATTTGGTGAGTCGTTCAAGCTTTCAGTTTTTTCTTTATAGCCTTGTTTAGTACTCCTATTTTAGGCAGTGAGACTGGAAAGCTGTTCTTTTTACCTCATCAGACCAGCAGCCGCTATTGGATTTAGAGGCGATTAGAACTTCTAGAATATGATAAAAAGTTCCCTACGCTGAAGATGTTGATTCTCCCTCTCCTTCTCCTTCCATATAGATGCTTCCTTCATTGACATAATAGGTAGCACACTCCTAATGATGTTAATTTTCACAAATGGTAAGTCATAAATTGCATTTTGCTTTCTCTATTTAGAGTCTTCTATTCTTTTTCCCATGTTCCCTATACTTAATGAGCCTAATAGCTCATAGTTGCGCTTTCCTTATATTCTTTCATCATTATAGATACTTGAATAAAGAGGTTTACCAATCATAAATAATAATTAAAGTGCCTTTCTGCTGTGATAACATTTCTTTGTGTGTATCTAGATCTAGGCTGAGCAATGCCACAAAATCCGCCATATGAATATACCTCAGAAAGAAGAAGGAGAATCCTCTTAAGGGTAAAGCTAATCCAATCATAATCGGATCTCTTTGATTTGTTCTCAATATACACAACAACAACAACAACAACAAACCCAGTGTATTCCCACCTAGTGGGGTCTGGGGGGGTAAGATGTACGCAGTCCATACCTCTACCTCTGATGAAGTAGAAAGGCTATTTCCGATAGACCCCGGCTCAAGGCACGAGATACCACACAAACACATAGTAAAGCACAGAAGCAGATAACATAAATACGGCACCCATAAGTAATATAAAACCTAGGAAAGCAGAGGAAAGCACACAGATTCGTAGTAAAACATGGAACACGGAACACGGAATCCTAACAGGAATAAAACCCCCACCAAGTAAATCCCTACCCTAGCGACCCAAACTGGCCCTAATCCTCTGCCGAAATTCGCGCCCTC
>NW_025858149.1:0-1314 GCF_002878395.1 Capsicum annuum
TTGTTGTTGTTGTTGTTGTATGTATTAAAAATTAATAATATTTAATTAAAAAAAGTAAAATAGACATTTATAATATGTCTGCTTCAACAGTAATTTTACTATATCATCCCTAATTAATTATTATAAGTTATTTATATATTAAAAAATAATAATATTTTATTAAAAAAGTAAAATTTAAATTTATAATATATTTGCTTCAATTACTTCAACCATAATTTTTCTAAATATCACCTCTAATTAGTTATTGTAAGTCATCTAAATATTAAAAAATTAATAATATTTAATTAAAAAAGATAAAATATATAAAATGATAATTAACTCTTGATATTTTAAACTAACTTGACTTCAGCAGGCTGTTTGCTCCCTGATTTTGCTATATCACTCCTAATTAATTAATATAAGTTATTTATATATTAAAAAAATAATAATATTTAATTAAAAATAAAATAAATATTTATGACATGTCTGCTTCAACTGCTTCAATCATAATTTTACTATATCACCCTAACTAATTATTATAAGTTATTTATGTATTGAAAAATTAATAATATTCAATCTGTAATTTTACTCTATTGCTCATAATTAATTATTATAAGTCATTACGTATTAATTATTATAAGTCATTTATATATTAAAACTAATAGTATATAATATAAAAAATAAAATATACATTTATGACATGTTTGCTTCAGTTGCTTCAATCGTAATTTTACTAAATATCATCCTGGTTAATGATTATAAGTCATTTAAATATTAAAAATTAATAATATCAATAAAAAAGTAGTTTAATCATAATTTTACTAAATATTTCCTAATTAATTACTGTAAGTCATCTAAGTAGTAAAAAGTAAATATTATTTAATGAAAAGGTAAAATAGACATAAAAAGATAAATTAATTTTTGATATTTTAAATTAACTTGAATTCTTATAGGAGACTCACTTAAGTTGTTTTTAAGGTTTCGACATGTCTACTTATGTTGCTTCAACCTTAATTTTACTATATTACCCCTGATTAATTATTATAAGATATTTATATATTACAAAATAAGAATATTTAATTAAAAATAAAATAGACATTTATGACATGTTTGTTTCACCTACTTCAACCATAATTTTACTAAATATCATCCCTAATTAATTATTATAAATCATTTAAGTATTAAAAATTAATAATATTTAATAAAAAAAAGATAAGATAGATATGAAATGATAAATTAACTCTTGATTTTTTAAATTAACTTGACGTCTTATATGATGCCCACTTACTTTTTTACAAGAATTTTTTATAGTAATTTTGCTATATCAATTCTAAT
>NW_025858150.1:0-4785 GCF_002878395.1 Capsicum annuum
TAGTGTCTTGAGTAGTCATGACATATCAGGACATTGTGCATTAATGATCTACCCCCAACAAATGCAACCTCATTCTCTGCAAAACTTGGGAATTGGGATGATAACTTTCCATAATCTTTGATGGATCACCTCAGAGATGCACTTGTACAACTCATTAGAACATGCTATGGGCCTGAATTGTCTAGTATTCTGAGGTACTGCTACCTTAGGAATCAAGGAGATCAAAGTTGCATTTAGCTGTTTCAGCAGCTTCCATTATGAAAAAACTCCATTATTGAATCAGACAATCAGTAATATCATTTCCAATTATGCTCCATTCTTTTTTGAAAAAATCACTTCCATATCCATCAGGTCCTGGACTTTAGTTGCTATCAGTGCCAAACATTGCCTTCACATATTCTCATTGTATTGCTGCGCCAAATTCAAGCTGTTGGCTGACTGATAGCCTTTGTCCATTCTATAGGAAGCTTCTGAAAGCCCTTGCTCTCTGACTTCCCTTCCACCCTAACATTTCCTTATAACATTCCTCCAGGATATTTGCTATTGCCTCCTGATCAGTTTGAATCCCATTACTCTTTATCTTTTGACTGTGTTATGGCCTGCTGCAGTTTTCCGTGCTTGATAACTGAGAAGAAGTATCTTGTATTATCATCTCCTAGCCTCAACCATATAACTTTACTTCTTTGCTGAAGGAAGACCTTGGCCATATAAGATGAATGCCTAAATAGTTTATGTCCTTCTCCGGTTGCTGCAGTGTTTGATCTGTAGGGATCAGTTATAATAGTTTCTTAATTTGATCAAGAACCTCTTTGTCATGGTTGGCTTCATTAGTTACATTAACCCCTTCTTCACTAATTTTAGTCTCCTCATCACTTGTTGCATTCTACACTCCTCAATATGTTGTTGCGAGATCCCTTTAACTCTAGTTAAAAACTGTGGATGCATAGACCAAGTGTTAAACGTTTTTGAAGGGCCGCCTCCTCAGTAATGACAAGGCCAAAGTTAAATAAGCTGCGCAATTATCACTACCCCCCTCAGGCAAGAAAGTTTCAGTATATGCTTACATCTGGTCAATCCAATCTCTGTTCATAAATACCCAATCTATAAATACCCAATCTACTTTGGAGTCAATTTTCCCTGTCCTTCTCTATAATTCCATGTATATCTACTCCTTTTTGTGGCGTCTTAATCAGTGCACAGTCGTCTACACAAGTGTGGAAATTCTGCACCTCTCCCAAGGTAATTTGACTGCCCCCAGTTCTGTCATCCTGTCTTAAAACAAAGTGAAAATCTCATAGTATCAACCTGGGTGAGTTACATGAATTGAACTTAGGGCCCATGTGGACATGATTTGAAAATCGTGATCAGAACTCAGGTTGATTTGAAGTTGAAATTTTGTGTACATGCAATTTGGATTTCTTAAGTTATAGTTTCAAAAAAGTTATAGTTCTCATAAACATAAAAAAAAAAATTATCAAAACTTTCTCAACTCTTATACAATCTTACCAAATGAGCAAACCATAGTTCATAAACAACGAGTTGTAATATCCTAAGGCGCCGGATTAGTAAATTACATATCTTCATGTTCCTTTTATAAAAAAATGTTTATGATTACATGTTATCACAAGCTATTAGATGCACATAACTTTATATTCCCTGGTCAAAAAAATCAATAATAGTAGTAACTAGCTATTCTTTAATATAATCTTTCCACAGGTACATATAATCTATTCACGTCAAGCATGAGTATTTTTTTATAAAATTTAAAAGATGGGTCTTCTTTTACAAGGTATAAACTTATGGGTTAAGTCTTACATTTTAAAAAAATAGAGATCAAAATTTGGAATTTGAAATCCACTTTTTGGAGAATCTGAGATTCGAAATTGAAGTTGAAATTTTGTACAAATCTCATAAAGAAATGCTGATTTCAAATCAGAACTTGAAATTAGGTCCCAAATCCTATGGCGAAAGGCCTACTTACGTGACTAGGTCCATATTACCCTTCTGTCATCCCTACTGTTGAGGGCATACAAATTATCGACATAAATTCCCTTTTTCCAGTAATATGAGTGACCTTGCAAGTTAATGCTTGTGCATTCATAGTATGAACAACCTGAAAGTAATCTTCCCTCCAAACAATCCATATTCTGCCATTTGTAGACTTCCAACCACTGAACTATTTTTTGCCAACTTTTCAATCTAATTATAGACTTTATCTTTGTTCTAATAGACTAATCAAACCTGCATGTTGCTAATTGCACAGGAGCTTTACCTCCTGCTTACTAGGGCCATTTAAGCCCCTAAATTCCAACAAAGTAGGCTATCCATTCCCATAAGTGGAAATGGTACGACCACACACTCTCCTTCTGCTAATGGCATTTGTTTGCTTGTACCTGACTCATCAAGGACATCGACAACAATTGGACTTCTTATTTGATTAGTCTGTTTGGCTGCTGTTTGCTGGTATGTATTGGAGTAATCCATCCTTTGCCTTCTCCTTCCGTTTACCTCCAGCCTGAGTATTACCACCATCTTTATTGCCTTTGTTTTCTGGTCTTATCTCGCTGATGATATTGGTTTCTTGTCCCATCCCCTTGTTACTATTGGCAACTGGTCCCTTCCCTGCATTCTGAAGCTTGTTTGTGGCTGCGGCTACTTTATCTTGCCCCCTTTCCACTTTCTCATCTGCTGTTTTGGTGTCATCTGTTTGTGTCGTCCTGGTTCACAGTGGGACGTCTCTTCCTCCTACTTTCCTCCTCTGCATGCCCATGTTTTTGGAAGCATTTGCAGAGAGTTGGTTTCCAATCATACACTATTTTTTGCTCAAGTAGCATGCCTTTCTCATTCCTGAAACACATCTTCTCTGGAAACTCAGTATTCATCTCAACTCCAACTAGAAATCTTGCAAAATTAAGGCCTGTTACTTTTTCAGTACTCTTATCAACCATAATAGGCTTCCCTATCAAGTTTCCAATCTTACTAAAACCTGTAGGGCTCCAGTACTTGAAATCTAGGCCGGGTAAGCTCCCCAAATAGGAACTGAATACAGTTCATCTCTAGTGAATTCCATGTCTGGAGTCCATGCCTTCACAATGAAGGGTTTGTTGTCAAACTGAAATATCCCCTCCTTGATGACTTTGTTTTTCCCAATTTCGCAGCATTTAGATTTTGTTGATTCCTTGTTTAGTCATAGTCGTTGAATGTAGCCATTCAATACAGTCGAAGGGGGTTGAGCCCCTAACACATGGCAAACTATTGCATTATGCCAATATGCAAGTTATCAGTGATATCTTCAATTTCACAAACAGTAGACTCACCATGTACTTTAGGTGCAACATATTAGAGTTTGAAACCTGCATTTTCTATCTTCCCTATGTCAAAAGAATCCCATGCCGAGATCATCTTCAGCGCAGGACTGCTGCTTCTACCTTGCACTACCTCAGTCCATGATTGACTTGCTGATTTCACTGTTCCATTGGTTTCCTGTTCATGTAAACCAGAGTCAACTCCTATTGGGGTTTGGCTACTTACTTCAGTTGGCTTTGCTTGGTTACCATCCTTCCTCTGTTGGTTTGTTAATTGTGAAGCATTACCTTGAGTCATTAGAGCCTTCTGGGATGGTACATGAGATTGCTTTCCCATGGCTGGTGCACAATAGCAATCATGCCGTAGTCCTTAATTCATCTGTAACTAAAAAAAAGAAACATTATTATTGGAAGCTGTTGTATTTCAATTTATTCTCTTTTTTTGCAGGACTATATTGTCCCAGTTCACAGAGGAGCAAATGAATAGGTATGAATCTTACCGTAGGTCTGGATTTCAGAAATCTAACATGAAGAAGGTATGTTGCTGACTCTCTTGCTTTTTCCTCCTTTAACCTCTTTTTGCACATGTTACATATGATTTGTATCATCTCCTAAAAGTACCATACATGCTAGACTGAGACTGTTCATCGCCCTCTCTTAACTTATGAGCATGTATGGCCATTCATATGTGTGCTGTTCATTGTCTTGAGCTGCGAGAGGGGGTTTAGACAAAATGGGCTATAATGAGAAGAAAATTGGGTAACAGTTCTTCATTCTCTGTTGATTAATTTTTCTAATATATGATGAGGCTTTCTAAGTTATCAGTACAGTTAACACAAACAAATATGTAACAGAAAGAGAAAGGTAGAAATGCAGTAGTCTCTTTTACTTGAAGACTCTTATTTCCCTTTTTATTTCACCTCTTGTCTAATGCTAGCTCTGTTTCCATTATTTGAGATTTTAGGGCTTTCTTCTCTAATATTTGACCAGTCCCTTACATTTAGCCGATAAAAGCAATTGGTGTTCAGTTTGTCTTTTACCAAGAATATATAATTTCAGAACCTCAAGTTTAGTTGCCAAATTTCGGGAATGTCTTTGGGAACAATGATCTTTGCTGCCTTATAAGGACATTGTTCAGGCCCCTGGGCCATTAAAATGTTTGTTTGTCTCATGCATGATTTGGTATGTGTCATCACTTCATCTATGTTGTCTATGCAGTTACTGACCAGTATCACAGGAAGTTCAAAGATATCGTTGCCAATGACAATTGTGGTGTCTGGTATAGCAAAACTGTTTGTTGGTGAGCTTGTTGAAACAGGTTGGTAGACATTTACAAGCTTATATTAGATATCAGATAAGACAAACTTTTTTTTAAAAAAGATATCAGATAAAATATCTATTCCAGTGAGGCGTAGTTGGTTCATCGATTAAAGGTTAAATGTAATAGTAGCAGCCCTTAGAACTATCCAAACATGAGCAT
>NW_025858151.1:0-3417 GCF_002878395.1 Capsicum annuum
CCCCTGATGGTGGCCGGCCCGGCCCCTAGAAAATGGTGAGCACAATTATCTGCTCAAGGGTACGTTGGCAGATGCAAGGGGAAGGATTTGAATTTGAGTTCCGGATGTTAAAAATCGGCGGTTGTGATTTGATCTTGGGTATGGATTGGATTGATTTGGTAGCCCCCGTTGTGTTACATACTAGGCTACATAGTATTACATTTCTTCGAGGTAATAGGATGGTGACCATTGTGGGTTATCAGGAATCTCGATCCTTGGGTTTGGAAGATTCTGAAACCATTCGTGGGCTTCTACGAAGAAGCGGGTGCAATTGGGTGGCCCAAATCCGTCAAATAGAATCAGCTGGTTCTGACAAGCAAGAGATTATCCCAAACCATGTTGAATTCCTTTTGAATGTCTTTCAGGAACCTAACTCTGCCACCAATTCGTTCTTGTGATCATGCCATTGAACTTTGTCCAGGTTCGAGACCCAGTGGATCAGAGGCCTTATTGTTACTCCCACGAGCAAAAAAATGCCATCGAAAAGATTATCAGTGACATGTTGGAGGCTAAAACTCTGAGGCCTAGTAATTCACCGTTTGGTTCCCTAGTGATTTTAGTCAAAAAAAAAGGACTCAACATGGAGATTATGTGTCGGTTACCGCAATCTCAATGACATTACCATTAAAAATAAATACCCAATTCCGGTGGTGGAGGATTTACTTGATGAGCTAAATGGGTCACACTATTTCTCAAAGTTAGATTTGAGATCGGGCTATCACCTAATTAGGATGAAGGAAGGCCATGAACATAAGACCGCTTTCAAAACATATCATGGGTTGTGGGAGTTCACTGTTATGCCTTTTGGCTTAACGAACGCTCCAGCAACTTTCCAGTCCCTAATGCATAGTATTTTCGGTCCTTACCTCTGAAAATTTTTGTTGGTTTTTTTTGATGACATTCTAGTCTACAGTCCGGACCTTCAAAAGCATTTGCATCATTTACAGGTTGTGTTCGAGCTTTTGGTGGCTCACCAATTGTATGCGAATCGCTCAAAGTGCAGTTTTGCTCAGGACAAAGTGGAATACCTGGGACATGTAATAATGGGCGAGGGAGTGAGTACTGACAAAGCCAAGATAGAAGCAATGATAAACTGGCCATTACCAGTGAGCATCAAGGGATTGTGTGGATTCCTAGGCTTAACGGGTTATTACAGGCTTTTTATTCAAAATTATGCTGTGATCAGCAAGCCTTTAACAACCTTGTTAAAGAAAGAAGGCTTCCTATGGACTAAGGAAGCAACATTGGCTTTTGAAACTCTTAAATATGCCATGACCCATGCACCTGTTTTGGCCCTTCCCGATTTTAAGATTCCTTTCACTGTGGAGGTGGATGCAAGTGGACTGGGGGTTGGAGCAGTTTTGTCACAAAACAATAAACCCATTGCATTCATGATTCAAGCTCTTAGTCCAAAACATTTGGGTTTGTCGACATATGAAAAAGAATTGATTGCTCTTTTGCTTGCCGTGGAAAAGTGGAGGCATTACCTCCAGCCTCATCACTTTGTGATCAAAACAGATCATTTCAGTTTGAAGTTCCTTAGAGATCAACGCATTACTGCTTCCTTACAACATAAGGGAGTGACTAAATTATTGGGCTTAAGCTACGAAATGCATTACAGACAAGGTAAAGAAAATGTTGTAGCTGATGCGTTGTCTCGAAGAAGTGAGGAAGCCAAAGAAGTTGACGTAGGGGCAGATTATTTTGGCTTGTGTGTATCACTACCTAAATGGGTTCAAGAGATAGTGGAGAGTTATGAGGGTGACCAAGAAGCTCAAGACCTGATCACCAAACTCAGTTTAGATCCAAAAGCAGAAGAAGTAACTTTACAGTCAGGGCTGCTGAGGTTCAAAGGCAAGGTGTGGGTTGGAACTTGGAACACAAAAAAGTCTTAGGCCTAAATTGGTTACAGACATGCATTCAACAGCATGGGGTGGACATTCAGGAGTACACACGCCACATACCAAAGACTCAAATCAATTTTTTACTGGCCAAAGATGATACAATATTTGAAGAAAGTGGTTCAAGAATGTGAAATTTGTCAACGAAACAACGGTGAAAGTTGTGCTTACCCCGGGTTACTACAACCACTACCAATCCCAAATAAGGCTTGGGAGCATATTTCCATGGATTTCATCGAAGGTCTGCCTAAATCGCAAGGGAAAAATGTCATATTGGTGGTAATTCATAGGTTTGCGAAATACAACCATTTCATAAGCCTATCACATCCTTATAATGCATCCCAAATTGCCCAAGTGTTCTTGGATCAGGTGTGCAAATTACATGGAGTGCCTTGCTCAATTGTGTCAGATAGGGATCCAGTTTTTGTGAGTTTATTTTGGCAGGAGCTGTTCAAAAATCTGCAGGTTCAACTCAAATTAAGTTCGACTTACCACCCGCATACAGACGGGCAAACTGAACAACTAAATCAATGTCTTGAATCATATCTGAGATGCATGACTGGACAAAAACCAAAAGAATGGTGCAAATGGCTTCCATTAGCAGAGTTTTGGTACAATACCAATTTTCAATCGGCTATTGGTATGACTCCATTCCAGGCGCTTTATGGGTATAAACCCCCTTCAGCCTACATTTGAGCTAATTGCCCAGTACAAGGTTGAATCAGTCGACCAAGTGTTGAAAGAAAGACAGATCGTGAGCAAGCAACTCAAAGAGAATTTAGTCAAGGCCCAAGCTCGTATGAAACAGTATGCAGATAGCAAGAGGAGTGAACGAGAATTTGAGATTGGAGACGTGGTTTTCATCAAATTACAGCCTTATCGCCAAACGTCAGTTGGAGTAAGGAAAAATCTTAAGCTTGCTTCAAAGTTTTTTGGTCCTTATCCAATAATTAGAAAGATCAGTGCAGTAGCGTATGAACTGAAATTGCCCAGTGAATCCAAAATTCACCCTGTTTTCCACGTTTCTCAACTTAAGAAAAGCTTGGACCCAATGCTTTTCCTGTAAAGGAACCTCCTTGCAGCACTCTAGATGGTCAGCTTATAGCTGAACCAATGGCGATTCTCGATAGGCGTCTGGTGAAGAAGAAGAATAGAGAGGTGACTCAAGTTCTTGTGCAATGGACCAATTTAGCTCCAGAAGATGCCACATGGGAAGATTATTCCTTCATCACTGCACAGTTTCCAAATTTTCAACCTTGAAGATCAAGGTTCTCAAAGGGGAATGGGATTTAGCAGATCAGAGGTGAAGTGCAGTGTTACTGTTGGCCCAATTCATGGTGGGCCTAATCAGTGGTTCATAGCCATTCAGTTATTGCTTAAGCCCAGCCCAGTTATGCTTTCTCTTATCCATTTCTATTTTTGTCTTGATTAGGTGTCCTTTCATTACTAGTGGAGTACATTAGCTAGCTGTAGTATG
>NW_025858152.1:0-3493 GCF_002878395.1 Capsicum annuum
GTTTACGGTATGTAGAGTGGATATCAAAATAATATATGTTTATAAAAAATCTTTGTTTTTTTCTTTTCAGGCATTGAGAGTGCCATATGTAATCCTATAAATATCAGCCAAGCAAAATCAGGAGTCACTCAAGGACAACAAGTATGGAATGCAACTCTGACAAATCCATGTGCATGCACTCTACTTCAAGTGAAATTGAACATTCCCAATTTCGACTCTGTTACTAAAATTAACACTGCTATCATCTCCAAGGACCATGATGATATCTACGATGTTAATGGAGGTCTTCCAATCTATGCACAAACTAGTGTATTTTTCACATATGCTGGGCAAATTCTCGACGTTACATTAAATAACCAATTTGAGGCTTGTTCATGAACATGTGTGAAAGAGGAATATGAATAATTTCTACAGTTTATACTGTAAAAGAACTATGATTAATTCAAGAATAACAAAATTATGCTTCATTTTTGTTTTGTACTTTTTATGTTTGGAATGGGGTAAACGCGTTGAATTTGAAGTTTCAAATGGTTCATTTTAACATGAAGTTGTTATAATATACTCCTCCTTCAACCCCAAAGTAGATATGAGAGTGAAATCATGTAGTACATATATGTTTAAATACACTTTCTCTTAAAAGTGAAATCATGATAATTGAAAGCAGACTAACAATCGGTGTTTAATCTCTCATTGAAACTCAGAAATTACTCGTACATACAATGTTATTTTTCAATTCAAATTACATTTACAAAAGGATTTTAAGATAATATCTTGCCAACCCAAAATATTACATCCACGTCCTCATATTCTAAGTTTACACCCGCGTTGACAATTTTTAATACCAGTGCTTATGCACACGTTATACAAATTGTCCAAAATTTTGCACTTACTGTAAAAAGCTATAACCTTGTATACAAGTTTATAATAAATTTATATTGTATAATAGGTGTTTGTATACACTTTTCTACTGTCATACAAAACCTTACAAACTTATATTAAAAGTAACTATACTTTTGTATAATTATCAAATTATGAAACTAATTGCAAGTAGTAAATTTGTTAAAATATAGTAATAATTTATTTTATTTTTTTGGTAATTAAGTAGCTTTATTAATCACCAAAACCTGCAGTCATTACATAACCAGTAGTTGGTTATACACAACCATCTCTCAACTGAAAATCAAAACTAATCTACCAAGAGCAACTAAAGCAACATTCAATACACTAGCATTTGAATAATGTGCTGCATTTTTTTTTGTGGGTGGGTAGGGGTTGGGGGAAAGGGGGGACGCTCGCACACAAATAACATAAACAATCTCCTTCTCTACTCTCTCCCATGTGTGACTCCTTTTTTTTTCAAATATCTTCAAATTTCTCTCAATCCATATACCATATAGAACTTCTGTATAACTTGATTTTAGTAGGATGGCTTGTTGTAACTTTCCTTTTGTTTCTGTTGAGACCATGAGTTTGGTGTATAATGTTGCCTTTGTAACCAGCTAAGTACTCTCTTCCACACCTTCCTTGCAAATTCACATTGAACAAATAGATGGTCCTTAGTTTCTTTTTGATTATTACACATGCCACACTAAGTATCCACTTCAATCTTCTATTTGTGTAGCCTGTCTGTAGTAGGTAACCTGTTAGTAAATTTAGCCAAAGGCTAAAGATTGCTTTAGGTCACGCAATATTCTGAAGCAAGAGATTTTTCCATGGAATTGCAGGTTTGCGGTCAAGCTGATGCAAGTATATTTTTCTGATCATGTCCTTATTTAATTGTTGTAAGTTTACTGCAGCCGACACTGTTCTATCTTCAAATATTTTTCGAGCCATCCAGCTAGATTGTTTAGGAACTATGGCATTCTCCACAGACTGATTTTTAATATAGTATGTATGAATCCATTTGATCCACATTTTGTCCTTCTTATGCGCTATATCCCACAAGTGTTTTGCCACTGCAACTCTATTCCATAAGTACATATTTGTAATGTTGAGACTACTTACTCATAGGAGTACATACTCTTTCCCAGGCAACAAGGGCCTTCTTGGTGATGGATCCACTTCCCGACTATAGGTAACTTCGACAGTGTGCTTCAATCAGTTGAATAACTTTTGTTGGAATAATAAACAATTGTGCCCAAAAGGCTTGCATTCCAAACAACACTGACTGTATTAGCTGAACTCTTCCTGCATATGAGGGTTTTTTTTGCTGTCTAGGAGTTTTTGATGGTGATTTTTTTAATTAAGGGCTGCCACTGCATTAAAGAGAGCTTCTGGTTGGTTAGAGGAACCCTGAGATACTTAGCCAATATTTCTCCTACTGTGAACCCTAAGTGATCAATGATACTGGTCCTTACTCTTTGCTCCACTCCTCCAAAATAGACACAGCTTTTGTTTAAGTTTTCTTGCAAGCCTGGTGCCTCAATGAAAGTACTGAAGCAGTTGAACAACTTTGTAATAGATTCTAAATCTTTTCTGGTGAAGAAAAATAGATCATCTGCAAAACATAAATGGTTAATTCCAAACATGCCACATATGGGGTGATATGTAAATCCATGATCTTTCTTGAGTTGATATAATAGCCTGCTCAAATATTTTATTCCAATAGTAAATAATAAAAGGGATATTGGGTCCCCTTGTCTTACCCCTTTTGCAGTAGAAAAAGGGTTGATGCGCTTACCGTTAATCAGGATGCTATAGGTCACGCTGCTAACACATTCCATTACCTACTGTAAGTAGGTCTCAGGAAATCCAAATTCATGCATCACTTGCTCTAGGTAACTCCATTCTAAAGAATCACAAGCATTTTGCAAATCAATTTTTATCATGGTTCTAGGTGATATACTTTCTATTGTAACCTTTAACAAATCTCCTAGGCTAATATAATGTTATCACCTAGCTAGCCTCCTACCAGGATTGAACCCAGATTGGGCTTGAGAGATTATTGTGGCAATCACCTTTTGCATCCTGTTGACCAAGAATTTGGAGATAATTTTATAGATAACAGTGCAACAAGCTATAGGTCTATACTCCTTCACTGTGACAGAATTGGCGTTCTTAGGGACTAAAGTAATGGAGGTGCATTTATAGGTTTGTACATCTTACCTGTATGGAAAAATTCTAGAATTGCCTCAAGGATGTCTTATTGAACAATCCCCCAAGTTTTCTTGAAGAAGACAACATTGTACCCATCGACTCCCAGGGCTTTATCATCTCCAATTGACTTAAGGATGGAAAGTACCTCAACAGCTGTGACAGGAGCATTAAGCAACAACTTTTGTTGATGAGTTAGCACAGGACCTTTCTGCATAGTCACTTTGCTGACTGCTGGTAAGCTAGTTGCTGCTGTGCCCATTAGGACTTTATAGAATTGAACAATTTCCTCTTCGATCTGATCTTTCTCTGTCAAAATTTCCCCGAGAATTGATATTTTTCTTCTGAGTTGTTTTTTTTTTTGAAGATTGCAATAAAATATTTAGAATTACAATCTCCC
>NW_025858153.1:0-1047 GCF_002878395.1 Capsicum annuum
TGCTTCAAGGATCACATCTATGGATCCAAGATTTAGTTGTTTTAGGGGAACAAATACGTGTGTGGATGATAGCTTGGAGCGCGGGAGAAGCTACATTTGATGATGTCATCCACGGGAGCATTGAGCGACGACGTGTTTGGAAGATAGCGTGGGCTTCGAGAGAGCATGGACGCCCATGACACTATTTTGGGCTTTGGGTCACTTTTGGGCCCATTGTGTAATAAAGACCCATGGCCTATAAATAACTAGGTTGCCTTCATTTAAGGGGAGATTTTAGATGACATATTTGTAGCCTCTTTTGAGAGCCTCTTTCAAGGTGGAATCCTTGGGCAAGGTGGAATCCTTATGTTGATGATTTGCTTAGAAACGGAGATTGCTTGGGAGTTCCGGTTCCCTTGAGGTCACGTAAGAGATAGGTTTAGGTTGTGTGTGATATTAAAGATCCAAAAGTGGAATAAGCTTTTGGATTGTTAATATTACATCTTCATTTGTCTATCTATCTATCTTTACTTTCTTGTAATCATTTGTCTATATCTAGTATAATCCATTTGTGTTCTTGTCTTGTAACCGTGTGTTGTTGTTATTGCATCTTGTTCATCAAGTGTTGTTATTGTTTTTACTATGTTTTACTCTTGATGTCATTTCTTTTTTTGTTCTTCTTGTGAATCCGAGAGGTCATCAAAGGGGGTCCTCGGTTCTTCAAATCGTTGACTATTTAGGTGTATGTTTTTGTGTCTTTCTTGTCGATCTTGTATCACCAACCAATTATTTATAAGTACCATAATAGGTCAAAATTATGTCAGTACAACTTCCTTCCGGTACAACATATTTGGTCTGTTAGTTTCCTAAAAGATAACTTAAATTTGTCTATGCTGTCCTTTTTTCTTTTTCTTCTTTTATCGTTAAAGGTTACTTCATTGAAAATTCAGTAACAATAAGGCGCTGTAAAGGTATATACAATGGGTCCTTCATTTGTTGCTCTCCATTCATTTAGACCCATTTCATTCCAATTTTATTTGCTACTTGCATACATTGATGAAGGAGAAG
>NW_025858154.1:0-1819 GCF_002878395.1 Capsicum annuum
CCAATTTTCAACCCATACTTTCTTAAATACTTAGGGACCTTTCAACTCGTGTATTTATTTTTAACGCATGATCTCCACTCTTAACCTGTGCTCACTTTCAATGCACAAGGATTCACTTTCAATCTTATCAACCTGTGCTTCTATTTTTAATACATAGGTCTTCAATTTTAACCCATATTAATTTTTAATCATGGTAAGCAATAGTGATATATGAAGAATATATATGAAGAATGAAGATCATGCACAAGAAGAAGGAGGATCAAGAATATTTTGAAGAAAATCAAGCCAAAAAGGGGAGATTTGTTAGGACTTTTACCCTGATTTTCTTACTCTATTTAAGTTTTACTTTTTCTTAGAAATAAAATAAAAGTTACCATAATTACTTTTACTTTTCCTGAAAGAAAAAATATAATTCTTTCTCATATTTGGCTAACCTCTTTCTTGGAGGAAAGGTTCTGGACATCTATAAATAGAAGACCCCCTTCTCATACCATAACACAATAACATCCACGATATAGTCTTTTAAGAGTCATGCTTAGGGGGAGATTTTATCTCTTATTAGTTTTATGTTTTTAAATATTAGATTTTATATGTAGGTCAATTGGCCAAATCATATAATAAAATTATGTTTTTAGTATTGTTTTTTGGTGTCATCTTATTTATCGTCTCATAGTTTGCAACTAATAGCTTCCGCATGACGCCCTCTCGATTTCGAACCCAACTCTTCTAATCATCAACTGAATGAACTTTAAATCATGATGAAGTTTTTATATCTTTAAATTAATATTAAGTTCAAATAGAATAGAAAGGCAAAAGTTTTAATCTCCAGAAACACAAAAGTACAGAGAGTTCAATGAATCGATGAAGTTTTTATATTTTTCAAACCGAATTCTCACATTGATTTTACAGTAAAGTTTTTATATTCTTCCAACCAAGAGAGTAGAACATCATAATACTTTAGTCACTACAAAATCAGTCTCAATACAAATTATAAAAGTACTTGGCCCAGTGAAACTAAATTTCACCAAACAAGAACAAACAATATTTTTTTTCAATAAATTCCTAAATATTGTTATTTTTTTCAAGTTTAATCAGTAAAAACTGTATTTATTTAACAATAACTTCAAACACATGTTCAAATTAATATATGAACAATCAAATGAAGTTTAAACTCTGTATATTCAACTTTGAACATCAACAATAAGTTCAACACAACTTATGAGCAACCAAAAATGAAGTTCATACTATTTTCTTAAAAAAAAATCAAATGTTAAGAACTTCAACACAAGTTCAACCAACTTATGAACTATCAAAATGATGTTTCAAAAACTTCAAATGCAAGTTCCAACATTTGAAGAACTATCAATATGAAGTTCGAATTATTTTTTGAAAAAAGTAGTAAAATAAACTTTAAGAAAAGAAGATGAAGCAGAAAATTGTAGAACCTAGTCCACCTAATGCACAATATGTCCTTAAGGAATTTATTCCTCTCAAGTACCCGAGGTTATGGAATCTTTCTTCCCAGTATAAAATAATTCTTTTTCTAGAAATAGTGGCACCTCAACTTCTCAAAAGCTCCGAAACATTTATTGATTTGATGATGACTATTCAAATTGCATCCTTTCTCTTGGTTTCTTTCCAAAAAAAACACCTATTCATTTTTCATTCACACTACTTAAAAATCTAACACTCTATTCCAGACAACATAACTGGTCGGACTATCATTTCGCAGAACTTGTCTTTTAATTTAGGGTGCACCTTATTATCACACAAGATTCCATAAATGATCCTTCATTCCATCCATCCTATGTCAATATGG
>NW_025858155.1:0-1080 GCF_002878395.1 Capsicum annuum
CCCCCCAGACCCCACTAGGTGGGAATACACTGGGTTTGTTGTTGTAGTAATTCCTTAATTCCAACGTCCCGCATGGAATGTTTAAGACAACAATTCGATGGGAATTTTGGTACATTATGCACATCTTTAGTTTTAGGCCACAAGGTTCTAAAGGTCTCTTTCTTGAACTTTTCCAGTCAAAACTAAAACAACATGCCCAGTGTAATCCCACAATTGGGGTCTAGCAACGGTAGAGTGTATGCTTGGGAGGTAGAGAGACTTTTTCCGATAGTCCTGTCAAACTAAGAGATAAAATGGAATGGACGGAGTAATGCAAAATGGTCAAGTGAGGAAAAAATAGTCAGTGAGCTTACTGTATGATAAAATGAAGTGCCGTTCTCTCTCTCAACATATTTACAAATAAGTGATATACTATTTCATGCCCTTTTAGTTTTCTACTTCTTCCCTTTGTGTATTATCCTATTTCTACTAACATGATGACAACACTATCATTTCAAACTTACCGCCTTCTAAATTTTGGTGACCAAATTATTATATGTGATATATTGTTAGTTTGTCTTTATTGTTTATTAATTTATGACATATAAGTGAGAAATACATGTTTATTCTGTTTGAATAGCTAAATAAAGTTCTGTTAACTCTTCTTTTTATACTTGAAACAAGAGAAATGATTGGGCATAGGGTGTAAGATAGTGCAGCTATGCAGGTGGTGGTACTTATTACTAAATAAAACAGAAAAGACTATTCTAAGAGTATATCAAATTTATAGGCTCCCAACTGCTCCATCTTCATTGGACTAATTCAAACGGAAGTTTTGAGTCTTTGAAGTCATTCTTGCCTCTATTCGGTTTGAACTGCTAATAAACTTCTGATTAAAAAATTATTTCATGCTTATACCAAGAGAAATAATTGGGCATAGGGCCTGAGTAGTTCGGGTGTCGGTACTGATAACTAAGTAAAACAGAAAATACTATTCTAGTAGTAAATCAAGTTTATAGGCTCCCAAACAGCTCCATCCTCATCAGACTAATTCAAAAGAAAGTTTGAGTCTCTGAAGTCATTCTTGCCACTTTTTCTCTG
>NW_025858156.1:0-2992 GCF_002878395.1 Capsicum annuum
ATGCGCAGAATAAACTAAACAAGAGGTGTCCAATAAAAAGTCAATTTCACTTTATATGTAGCAGTAAATGAGCAGATACTATCCCACCTTAATAATTTAAAACAAAAAGATAATTTAAAGCGAAAGCATTACGAACAAATAACAAAAATTCCAGCGGAATGCTTATTTTGTGTAGCCTAATGTAACAAACTTTACGTGTATAACATTTTCTCAGCAGTGGTAAAAAGATTTCGTAGGAGTTGAAAGTTGTAAAACAATAACAACTATACTAACAGTACAAATAATGGTTCTACCTAAAAAGAGCCACACTGCGTTGCTACTGGAATTTTGTCTAACTTGGTTGCTCACTTCCACCTCCTTTAGGAGTTTTCGTATTGCCTCTGTATTCATACGTACTTTATCAATTTTTTTACATGTCAATGGGATATTGTTTAATCAGTTCTTCTAGGTTTATCGTTTAGGTACAACATATTCTAGTAAGCAATTAACAGCATGTAAAGATGCTTAGTATATGTACTTGGTAGAGTAATCTTTTGGTGACAGCATGTAAAGATGCTTAGATCTGTACTTGGTAGAGTAATCTTTTGGTGTAATAACTAAACGACGACTCTTTCTGGCACCGCGATACACAATCTCAACAATGTCCATGAACTCTTGTGTATCCTTAACATTTGATAGTTGCTACTCCTATCCAAATTAATTATCCTACAATCAATCGACCTATGTCATTTTAATTTTTTTTCGATAAGATCATTCTTTAGTACTTCTTCAATAAATTAGAGATGCATACCTCACTTGAATTAGGTTCATCAGTTTCAAGTTATAGCTTGTTAAGACATTTTCACCGCCTGTCAGGGTTGAGCCCTGGGATTTGACGGCAGACTTAAAAAGCCACCTACAAACGCTTTACGCCCAATCATTTGGGATAACGCTTGTAATAATTCGAACTCAATGTAATTCTGATGTATAAAACTTACCTCTTAAGACTCAAAATATTGGCGATCTATTATTCATTTATGATTTATGAAGTGATACAATTCTAAAAAAAATCCGTTAAGAGGCCAACAGCCTGAACAAACCAAAAGCTGGTGCATGGCTACAATCATCAATAGAATCCCAGAGCTGGCCAATTACTTAAAGAAAGTGAACTCTTTCTTCTAACCATGGTGTCTGCGCCAGTTCAAGCGCACCTTAACTAATTCCATGGGGTATCTTCTACCTCCCACCAACATAGGTACCGGATAGCTTTGTTAAAGGAAATCATTTTAAAGTGGCTCACAATATTAAATTTATGCCATCTTTATCCAGAAAACAAAAGGTATTAGTTAAATTAAATGATGGAAAAATACAAATAACTCCAGCTCAGGTTTATCATATACCAGTGTCAAGTAAATCGAATTTGAAGCTTTAATTAGTTGTGACAAATCAATATCAATGTACCTGCAAGCTTCATATATTTATATATAGCAGTTAAATATGTTATTGTAGCTTACTTGTGAAAAAGATCCGCACCATCAATCACCTGAATTCTTGAGTCTGCAGATGTTATAAGCACTTGTGACATACTTCCTGGCACAAACTGTTCATTAAAAAAATCACTTAGTAATTAATTCACAAGGTCAAGACACAAATTTAGTTGGATTGCATCATCTATGACAAATTTTTCCCTGCTTTCCATTCTAGATTGTCCCAAATTGTGTTCAACTTTTTAAAAGGGAGTTCTTTTTCTTATTCTTTTCAATATTTTAGTATGTAATATGTATGTAAAACTCAGTTCTGCATTGTGGAAAAGCCATTATCCTTTGAAAATTTAGTTTTATCTCAAAGGTATTGATCAAATTCACTTTAAATATAATAGAAAGATAGACGGTTTTAGTACTTGCCTTCCCTTCAGCTGCACAAGCTAACAGCGTGGCGTGAGTTCGTGGTTTTGGACCGTGCATAGTAGAACCACCTCGAAACTGCACTGATCACAAACCCATTATAATATTTCTGAATCAATGTGAAATAATGATAAATCAAAATTAATTCAAAATAGTATGAGCAAGAAAAAAGGAAGAGTGTGTCACCTGAGGGCCACACAGTATTCCATGCCGTACTCGGCCATATAACAAAAAGGCTCTCCATGGTCGACGCTTGCCTAGTAAGAAAGTATACAGTGAAACAGCAATGTTAACTCAAAGAGCTATGAACGAAAAAGACTTGTACAAAATATTTTCATATAGTTATGAACTGCTCATTAGGAATGTGTCACTTGTATGATTCTTTTCATGATCCTTTTAGGCGAGCTATTTTGTTACAGTCTTTCTCTTTCTATTTTGAAACACTTTCGGATGCAGGATCATCATTAGGACCATTACACTTGCCGACCATCGATGAACTGATCGGAAAACCAAGCTGTGGAGAACAAATGTCACTGAAGTTTTGTACAATTGATGTATTACATCCAGGAAGCACAGTGAAGCTTGCCAATAGCAAGAATTTTGTGACTATTCAACAACTTAAAGGATTTTATTTTCTCACCTTGTGGATCAAATGTCGTCTGAGCCACCTTTCTTCCTTCGGCTACCTTCCATCCTCTTGTTGCCTTTTTTTTGCTTTTTCTTTTTCTCTTTCTTTTAAGACTTTGAAGTTATGCACATCTATGATTGATCAAGAAAATTAGCAGCTCTACATAAGCAGCGTGCTTTGTTACTTCCAATAGTACCAGAATTACTTTTATTTTTCGTCAAAGGAAAATATCAAACTTTTCAGATAGCAGCTTTTTGTAGGCACGTTCTCTTTTATCATGGCCTGGACTTCATTAAATAAGTCCTTCAGCTGCTTCTCAAGAATATTCAAGCTGCTAGGTACGTTCTCTTTTAAACCCATATACCTGCTGAAAACACATGCTTAGATTGTAGTTCTTAATGGACATACTACACAAGTCTCCAAAATCTATATACTCTAAAACTATTAAAATATTTAAAATTCATAAGTATTTCTTTAAAAT
>NW_025858157.1:0-1545 GCF_002878395.1 Capsicum annuum
AGGAGTTCATTATTCCTACTTGGAATTTGGAAGAAGTGAACATAGACATCGTGTCAGGTTTGCCTCGAACTCGTCATCATCATGATTTTGTCTGGGACATTGTAGATAAAATGACCAAATCAGCTTATTTCCTTCTAGTTAATACCTCTTATTCAGTCGAGGATTACGCCAAGCTCTACATCAAAGAGTTGGTCAGATTTCACGATGTTCTATTATCTATTATCCCAGATAGAGGTACCCAGTTCTCCACTTATTTCTGGAAAGAGTTCCAAAAGGGTCTTGGTACCCAAGTTCATCTTAGTACAACTTTTAATCCCCACACAGATGGTGAAGCAAAATGGACCATTCAGACTTTAGAAGATATTCTAAAGGTGTGTGCACTTGATTTCAAGGGCAGTTGGGATGACCACTTGCCTTTGATTGAGTTTGCATTCAACAATAGCTATCATTACAGTATTCAGATGGCTCCATTCAAAGAATTCTAAGGTAGGAGATGTAGATCTCCAATTGGTTGGTTCAAAGTTAGTGAGGCCTCATTCATAGGACTAGACTTGGTATTTGATGCCTTAGAGAAAGTCCAGCTGATTAGAGAAACACTTTGGGCTACTAAGAGCCGATAGAAGTCTTCTATAGATGTGCATAGAAAGGATCTCGATTTTGAGATTAGTGATTATGCCTATCTCAAGATCTGTCCCATGAAGGGAGTGAAGCATTTCAGCATGAAGGGAAAGCTAAGTCCCTGATATGTCGGTCCTTTCAGGATTCTCAGTCGTTTAGGCAAGGTAGCTTATGAGCTCAAATTGCCTTCAGATCTAGCCTCCGTTAATCAAGTCTTTCATGTCGCTTTGCTTAAGAAGTGCATAGGTGACCCATCAATCTTAGTCCCTATTCAGAGCATTGATATTCAGAACAGTCTCTCCTATGAGGAAATTTAGATAAAAATTCTAGACTATCAAACTCGTAGGCTGAGGAACAAAGAAGTCCCTCTAATCAAAGGTCTTTGGCGAAATTAGTCTGTTGAGGGAGCCACTTGGGAAGCAGAAGAAGATATGCGTACCAAGTATCCTCAACTCTTCCCCGCCAACCTAGATCAAGCTCAAGGTAATAGTTCTCCTTAATCCTACTCAGTTCATGATCAGTATTCAACACAATTTGGTATTTAGTTTCATGATCATGGTTCATCACAAATTTGCTATCAAGTACCATTTCATATTCAGTCATGCATACATGTATCATTCTAGTATATAATCAAGCATCAGATATGCATTCTCATTGTCAGGGATTCAATTATAAGAAACCTCAGTCATGCATTCATGAATCAGTTACACATGCATCAGATATGCATATTCAGTATGATATATTCAGATTATCAGTCATGAGATCATGTTTCAGTCATTCATGTCCAAGTTATGTTCAGCTTCTTCTTTCCCCTCTCAGTCTGTCTCATTCGAGGATGAATGTTCTCAGGAGAGAGATATTGTAATACCCCAAATTTTTTATAGCTAATTTCATCCCAAGAATGCCTACTATTAGCTTCTAAAGTGA
>NW_025858158.1:0-5667 GCF_002878395.1 Capsicum annuum
TATGCTGAATAGTGAGATGAATCTTTCCAGGCTGATGACTCATGCCCAATAGATTGAGGTAGACAAGATTAAGGAGAGAGATAGAATGAGAGAGAATAAGAGAGCTAGGTCCGAGCAGCACAGACAAGGTTAGACTAAATCGCAGGGAGAGAGTCGCCCTCAGTATCAAGATCATCCATCTATGCCAGCACCGTTATTTGCTAATGCTCCCGTGCCTAGAGGTAGGCAGGAGCAAGGTAGCAGGTCATATGCATCCAGGTCCCAGTACAGTACTGGCAGTAAACCAAATTATCCCCTGTGTCCTAAGTGTGGTAGGGCTCATTCGGGTGAGTGTTGGGGTGAGAAGAGGGGTTATTTTTGGTGTGGTTACATGGGTCACAGAGTTAGAGATTGCCTACAGGATGGACAAGGGCATCATGACTATCGCCCTCAAACCCAGACTCAGACTGTTAGTGCTCCAGTTCCAGCGACTCGCCCAGCCCCAGCTCAGGGCGCCTCTTCTAGCAATGCTGGCGGGAAGTGCCAGAATCGATTCTATGCTTTACCGTCCCACCAGGAATAGGAGGACTCTCCCGATGTTGTTATTGGTATACTTTGTATATTTTAGTTTGATGTGTATGCTTTGTTGGATCCTGGATCCAGTTTCTCATATGTTACACCTTTGATTGCTGTGAATTTTGAAATGAGTCTGAGATTATTCCTGAGCCTATCCTAGTTTTTACCCCAGTGGGTGATTCAATTATTGCCCAGAAAGTGTATAAAAAGTGTCCTGTTACCATTTTTCATAGAGTCTTGTTGGCTGATCTGATTGAGTTAGACATGGTAGATTTTGATGTGATTCTGGGTATGGACTGGTTGTATTCTTCTTATGCCTCTATTGATTGTCGGACCCGAGTAGTTAAGTTTCAGTTTTTGGGTGCATCCGTGTTTGAGTGGTCTGGGAATTCTGTGTCACCCAAGAGTCATTTTATCTCTTACCTCAAAGCTAGAAAGCTTATTTTCAAGGGGTGTATTTACCATTTGGTTAGAGTCAAAGACACTAAGTCTGAGACTCCAACTCTCCAGTCTATTAACATCGTCAATGAGTTTTCTGATGTCTTTCTGGATGATCTCCCAAGGATACCTCCTGATAGAGAGATAGAGTTTGAGATTGATCTTCTTCCCGATTCTCAGCTTATTTTTATTCCTCCTTACCGTATGGCCCCTGCAGAACTTAAGGAGTTGAAAGAGTAACTCAAAGATCTACTAGATAAGGGTTTTATAAGGCCCAGTGTTTCTCCTTGGGGTGCTCATGTGTTGTTTGTGAGAAAGAAAGATGGCTCTTTGCGTATGTGCATTGATTACTGCCAACTGAATAAAGTCATCGTAAAAAATAAGTACCCCCTTCCAAGAATAAATGATTTGTTTGACCAATTGCAAGGTGCAAGTTATTTCTCAAAGATAGACCTTCGTTCCGGCTATCATCAACTCAAAGTTAGGGAGTGTGACATCCCAAAAACTGCTTTTCGAACTTGTATGGCCATTTTGAGTTTTTTGTTATGTCTTTCGGGTTAACTAATGCCCCAACATCTTTTATGGACCTCATGAATCGAGTGTTCAGACCATATCTGGATATGTTTGTCATAGTGTTCATCGATGATATACTGGTGTACTCCCATAGTGAGGATGAACATTCTGATCATCTCCGAACTGTCTTTCAAACCCTTAGAGATCACAAGTTGTTTGCCAAGTTTAGTAAGTGTGAGTTTTGGCTAAGGTCAGTTGTTTTTTTGGGTCATATCATTTCTTCCGAGGGTATTAGAGTTGATCCCCAAAATACTAAAGCTGTTAGAAATTTGCCTAGACCTATTTCTCTGACTGATATCCGAAGTTTCTTGGGTTTAGCTGGCTATTACCGCCATTTTGTTGAGGGTTTCTCCTCTATAGCGTCTCCTATGAGTCGGTTGACCCAAAAGAAAGTGAAGTTCTTGTGGTCCGAATCTTGTGAGAAGAGTTTTCATGAGTTGAAGACTCGACTTACTTCAGCCCCTATTTTGACTTTGCCTGATGGTGTCGATGGATTTGTGGTGTACTGTGATGCTTTGAGAGTTGGTTTGGGTTGCGTATTGATGCAGAAGGGTAAGGTGATAGCTTATGCTTTTAGACAGTTGAAACCCCATGAGAAAAATTACCCCACCCATAACCTTGAGTTGGCTACTGTTGTGTTTTCTTTGAAAATCTGGAGACACTATTTGTATGGTGTCCATGTTGATGTTTTCACTGATCATAAGAGTCTGTAGTATGTGTTTACCTAGAGAGAATTGAATCTTAGGCAGAGACGCTGGTTAGAATTGTTAAAGGACTATGATATGAGTGTGCTGAACCATCAGGCAAGGCCGATGTTGTGGAGGATGCCCTAAGTAGAGTGTCCATGGGTAGTGTTTTGCATGTGGTAGAAGGTAAGAAAGAGTTGGCTCGTGATGTACATCGTTTGGATAGATTGGGGGTTAGGTTATTTGACTCTGCTGAAGGTAATATAGGGGTTCAGAGTAGTTTCGAATCCTCCTTGGTTTCAGAAGTGAAGAAAAAGCAATACTTAAATGCTAGTTTGTTCAGACTGAAGGAGTCAGTCAAGGACCAAAAAGTAGAGGTTTTCTCTCAAGGAGGAGATGGTGTGTTGAGATTACAGGGTAGATTATGTGTCCGGAATGTTGATGATCTGAGATAGAGGATTATGGATGAAGCGCACGGGGCGCGATATTCTATTCATCCTGGTGCCACTAAGATGTACCGAGACTTGCGGGAGATCTATTGGTGGAGTGGCATGAAGAAAGATATAGCAGCGTTTGTAGCTAAGTGTGCAACATGCCAACAGGTTAAGGTTGAACACCAAAGACCTAGTGGTATGATGCAAGAGTTTAGTATTCCCACCTAGAAGTGGGAAGAGATAAATATGGACTTTGTGATTGGTTTACCTCCTTCCCGACGCCATCATGATTCTATTTGGGTTGTGGTTGATAGGTTGACTAAGTATGCTCATTTCGTGTCTGTTCATACTTCATATACTGTTGAGGATTACGCTAGATTATATATCCGAGAGCTAGTCAGACTGTATGGAGTTCCCTTGTCTATCATTTTGGATAGGGATACTCAGTTCACTTCGCAATTTTGGAAAGCTTTTTAGAAGGGTCTTGGTACCCAAGTGCTTTTGAGTTCTGCTTTTCATCCACAGACCGATGGTCAGGCTGAGCGGACCATCCAGACCTTAGAGGATATATTGAGAGCTTGTGCACTTGAATTTAAGGGAAGTTGGGATGATCACTTACCGTTGATAGAGTTTACTTACAATAACAGTTTCCACTCTAGTATTGGCATGGCTCCGTTTGAAGCCTTATATGGGAGGAAATATAGATCACCCATAGGTTGGTTCGAGGTGGTTGAAGTGGCTGTGAGTGGTCCTGATTCGGTATTTGAGGCTATGGAAAAAGTTAAGTTGATTAGGGAAAGGTTGAAAACTGCGCAGAGTCGTCAGAAGTCATATGCAGATGTTAGAAGGAAAGACCTTGAGTTTGAAGTTGGTGACCTAGTGTATCTGAAAATTTCACCCATGAGGGGGGGTGAAGAGATTCAAAAAGAAGGGGAAGCTTAGTCCCCGTTATGTTGGTCCTTACAAAATTCTTAGCCGTGTTGGTAAGGTAGCTTATGAGGTCGAGTTGCCTTTCGAGTTGTCCTCTGTTCATCCAATATTCCATGTCTCCATGCTTAGAAAGCATATTAGTGATGCTGTGGTAGTGAACTCCTTTGTGAGTGCTGACATTCAAGAAAATCTTTCTTTTGATGAGATTCCAGTTGAGATTCTTGATTTCAGTGTCCGAAGACTAAGGAACAAAGAAGTTCCCTTGGTCAAGGTATTGTGGTGAAACCAATCTATTGAGGGTGCAACTTGGGAAGCTGAGGCGGATATGCGATTCAAGTACCCGCACCTATTTTTCGCGAACTCCGATCAAGCCGAAGGTGCCGTTCTTTCCTAAATCATGCACTTTTGATAAAAGTTGCAGCAGTTCAGCTGTCATTTATTACATGTTCAGCTGTAGTTTCTTGAATTTATGCATTCTATGTTGCATTCGGAGTGAGAAACGATGTGGTGATGAGTCTAACGAATGGTTTTAGCTGTATGCTCTATTCCCTATCTAATCTTGGCATGTCTAGCATCATTTGAGGACGAATGTTTCCAAGGGGGGGATGATGTAATACCCCAGGAAATTTTTCATTGAAATTTTATGCGTAAACGTGTTGGGTTCTATCTTCTAGAATGAATTATAAATTTTCTATGTGGAATGTCTTAGATTATGACCCACCATTGCGTAAATTATCAAATAAGCTTTCCAACGATATGTGGATCATCCAAAACGAACACCCGAGCGACGAGTTATGAACATTCCGATCGAACATTGAATAGTAGTGAACAGTAAAACGTGCAGGAAAACGTACTGAGGCCTGACATATTTTTGCTTCAACTTTAAATGATCATAACTCCTTGTACATAATGATCTAGGTGATCTACTATATATTAACGGAAAGCTCTGCGAGTCCTCTTTCCAATGAAATTGGTTTCATCCAATTTGTCTATCGGAGCAAAAAGTTATGGTCGATCTACTTCAGCTTACCAAAAGTAAATTTTTGGGTCAACTTCAAATGATCATAACTTCTCGTACACAATGATCTGGGTGAGATACTATATATCAAAGGAAATATATGATAGTCCTCTTTCTAATGAAATTGGTTTCATCCAATTTGGATATCGGAGTAAAACGTATGGTTGATCTACTTCAGACTATCAAAATAGTCCACCAAAGGACAAATTCGAGATTTTTTTTGATTTTTAGGGGCGTTTTGGTCATTCCTCTTCACCCAAAATCCACCCAAACCCTATATTAAAGCCTATTAGAAGCATTATATGTTATATTTCATCAAATTCCCTCAAAAATAAAACCCTAAGCTCTTACATCCAACTTCAAGAACCTCCGAAGTTCACCATTAATTTTGTTATCTTTATGAAATTCTTTTATTCTTGGATGATGATTACTCTGTTGATATTTGAGGGTTATTTATGGAAACCCCGTTGATTTGTGTTGAACTGAATGAAAATGGCTCAAAGGGTTAGCTTGGGGCTACTCGTAGCATCAAGCACCGTGTGACGCTCCGAGACCCATTTTTCGAGGCGTTACAGTAGCCCCCTCCTTGGTTTCGGCTAAGGTACCTCATGAGACAAAGGTACCTACCCGAAAGATATTATCAAGAGCTTCTTGCCAAGTTGTATAACTTGAGGCAAGGAAACAAAAGTGTCGTGGCTTACTACGATGAGTTCCAACAACTCTTCTTGAAACTTGACCATAGAGGGGAACAAGTGAGTCATGACATCATACGATTCAAGGTGGGGTTGAATAGGGATATTGCTTCATGGTTGACCTTACACAAGTTTGACACAATTGACGCCATTTTCTAAGCCGCCTTGGAGATTGAGAGAGAGATACGAGAAAGGGTGGGCAACAAATTCAAGGGGAAATCACCCTCGGATTGGCACAAGGACAAGATTGACTCATCTAATAAGAAAAAACCCGAGGCCAAGCTGATCTAAGCTGAGACCAAGGATGGCCAAAGGTATCTTCCAGGAAACGAGCGTAAACC
>NW_025858159.1:0-3622 GCF_002878395.1 Capsicum annuum
TTTATTTCGAAAAAGGATTATTTACATTTAAACTCAGAGTCGCCACTCGGCATAATTCGGTGTGCCAAGTCACCTTTGAAAAATCCTTTTTAAAAATGATTTGACTCTTTTAAACTGATCTGCGAACACAGATTCTGGCTAAGAAATTCTGTTGGCTGAGGGGAAGGTGTTAGGCACCTCTCGATTTCATGATTTGACCACGGTCGCTTGATGGAGTATATCGGTTAACTTGACACTACGAATGTATAAACCACACAAAGCACGCGAAAACGATCCATCAAGCAAACAAAACAAAAACAATCCATACTTTAGTGTCCAGTCTCATTATACAGTCCAAAATAAAAAAATGTAAAAAATATAAATCCTATGCTAAACTAGTCCTAGACTAAGGCTCTACCCGACGCCTCGGGCCTTCGTCACGAACGTCCTCCGGGTACAAGATACCTCGAGGCATTCCCCGACAAATAAATACAAATACCTCAGGGCATTCCCCGGCCAAATAAATATATTTGAATTAAATAAGATAACTAGAAAAACGTTCAAAACACACATTTAAACATTCAAAACATTCAATCAACACATCACTCCTAAATTTTGCCTACCCGAACTTAAACATTTTGTCTATTTAATTCAACCTATCATGATACTATAGAATTCACAAATTCGATATTAATTCCGCATCAAACAAAAAAAACAACAACGAAACCAACATTAATTTAAATTCACCCTTTTTATCAATTTCTAGTTCCGTCCCAAATTCATTCTCAATCAATGATTAACACATGCTTCGATTATAAATTCACTTGCATAATCCGAATTCAACATCAACCAATATTCATGATTCAAACATCACAAAATCAAACAATGACAGATTCACGCATTATCAATTCGCCACACAAAGCATCAAAACTTAAAATTTCCCAAAAGAAAGAAGATGAGAAATGGACCTCACTTCGGAACTTTCAAAGAATATTGCTTGATAGAATAAAGAAATCCACTCCCGATAGCCTCGAACCGTACCTCAATCACGACAAAGATCCAACTTGATATCACAAATTCTCCAAACAAATTTGAATCCAGAATCGACCCCAAACAGAATTGAATCAACCCCAAACAGAATTGAAGAAGAATATTAACTCAATCGAGACAGAAATAATAAAAATAACCGAGAAAAGAATTGCATCGAAAACCCTCCGGAGTCAACCCGAATCTCAATGGAAAATCACACCAAATGTTGATTTAAGCTAATTTCAGTTAGTGGTTCTGACTTTTAATAGCGAGAAGGATGATTTTCAGGTCAGTGATGGTTTAACCGACGTGTGGTAATGGATTTCGACGACATCGTCACCGGAAAGCTTCGATGCCTGCCCTGCACACCTTCTTCAATCTCTCACTATTTCTATTTTTTAACCTCACGATTTTACTCTCTCTCGTGTTGTTGCGTTAATCACTCTCTTAATTTCCGATCAACTCTTAATTTCCGTCAGTGTTTTTCAATTCTCCGATCAGCTCCCTCCCAATTTTTAATTTCACACCCGATTTACTCTCACTATGTGCGTGTGCGAGTGCGATTTAGTATACTATGAGAACATTGATTTCTGTGTGTGTGTATCGTCTGGAAAAGAAACCCCAAGAAAAAAAATAGAGTCCCTGCTCCTTTTATGTGTATGACTCCATTTTTGTGTATTCCCCCTTTTGTGTGATGGTGAATATTGTATATATTGTCTTATGTGGATGATGCTCCCTGTGGCTCCCTCTATTTGTGTATATCATTTGAGTGAGGCAAAGAAAGATGTGACGTGGTGGGGAAGGGTCACTCGATTATAGGGGTGTGGAGTGGTGATGAGTTGTTCAAAATTGATAGGAGGAGTGGTTAGGATGATTAAAACAAGATAAAATTTGTTAGGGATTTTGTTAAGGGTTGTTATTTTTGTATTTTTGTGGGGTATAATCACATGAATGGGAGTGTGTGGTAATGTGAGCTAAAAATGAATAAAATTGGACTTGGAAGGGACAAAATTAGGTGTCTACAGCATACCCCCTTTGAATGTAAACATGAAGTGTTTTCAGACAAAGAAGTAGACAACGAGACAAAATTTTATCCCGACCATTATTAAAAGAATGAAACAGAAGTAAGGTGGGATACCTAGTCTTAACTTAGGACATCCTACCTACCCAAGTTATGATGGAATCAAGTGACAGGTATCTCAAAGGATTGGAAGGAGATGGACTATACCGAGTTAGAGAGTCGAGTGAGGTCCCATCGAGGTTCCGGTCACAGCTCTGTCATTACATCAAAAAATGAAAAATTACAAGAGTTAAAAAGATAAATAAAATTACAAATTTCATATCTATGCAGCTTCTTTTGAACTCTTGACTTGAGTTTCATCACCCTATTCTTCAGGCGGGCTCCTGACTTGCAATTTTTCAATTTTTTCCTTGGATTTCAATTGTTTCACCTTGTTGCTTGACTTTTCATTTATTCGCCTGGTGCTTCAGGCGGGCTCCAATTTTGCTTGAGTTATTAAAACAAGGAAGTGTGTCTCCTTACAGATGTCGCTTGAATTACCCAAACAAGGAAGTACGTCTCCTTACAGATGTTGCTTGAATTAGCAAAATAAGGAAGTGCATCTCCTTACAAATTCCGATTGAATTACCCAAACAAGGAAGTACGTCTCCTTACAAATGCTGCTAGAAATACCCAAACAGGAAATTGTGTCTCCTTACCAATGCCTCTTGAATTACCAAAACAAGGAAGTGTGTCTCCTTACCAGTGCCGCTTAAATTATCAAAATAAGGAAGTGTGTCTCCTTACCAATGCTGCTTGAATTACTGTAACACCCCGTATTCAAGTACGTGTATTGGCGTATTCAAGTACATGTATTGGTCTTATTTATATGGAATTTATTTTATTTTATTTTATTTATATCGAAATTTGCTCGTCGATGGTTCCATACGAAGGTTATTGAATAAGCTTTCCAACTGTATAAAGATTTCCAAAAACGGATAGATTTTGGATATAATCGAGCATGTTCGAAACTATAAAACGGTGGTCGGGATATTGGGAATAGTAAATGTGCAGGAAAATTTCCTGCAAACAAACTACTGAGGCCAGCCAATTTTTTGGGTCAACTTTGAACGATCATAAATGCCTTAATATAATGAACTGGGAGAGTTGTGACCTATGAAAAGAAAGATCTTTGAGTCTTATTTCCAATTCAATTGGTTTCATCCAAATCCAATGTCTGAGTAATGAGTTATACTGGTTTTACTTCAGCCTCTCAAAACAGATTTTTAGGGTCAACTTCAAACGACCATAACTCCTTGTACAGGACGAATTGGGTGGCCTACTTTATATGAAATGAAATCCCTTTGAATTATGTTTACAACGATACCAATTTCACCCAAATCTGATATCGGAGTAAAGAGTTAGAGTCGATCTACTTTAGCTTATCAAAACAGTCCACCAAAGGACAAATTTGACATTATTTAAATTTTAAAGGAACTTTGGTCATTCCCTATGATATTATGGACGGGAATATGTGTATATATACATGTATATGAGTTCAAAAACTCATTTTCATCATCAATCATTGAGAAAGAACAAACCCTAGCCAAATTC
>NW_025858160.1:0-2156 GCF_002878395.1 Capsicum annuum
GGGTATTCAAGCATCCTACGATGGAAAATAAGTTCAAGCATAAAAGGATCAGTACGATACCAGCTATGGGATTTGTTATGAGTCTTTTTACCAAGGCCATGATTAGCTAAATAAGGACAAAAATCGTCAAACAAAGGATATTCAGAACAATTTGATAAAAGGTCAAGATTGAACTGAGGTGGTAGACGTCTAATATGGATCCATCTATTCGTACAATCAGTTTCAAGATCAGAATCTCGGCAAGTGACAGACAAGGTAAAGAGGCAAAACACAAAATAGAAGAGAAGGGTGATGAAATTTTTGGTCATTAATGGTTGCATTTTCTTGAAAGAAAAAGGCCAATAGAAGCTATTTTTATCCGTCGGTGGATGGATGAGTCAACCTATAATGTTCAGTGCAGTCCGCACATTCTTGTTTTGGAAATGACTTAAAAATCTCCACTTTCTGGACCTACTTGATGCTTTGTTAAGAAACTTCCAAGCCTTTCGATTTGAGTCTTTTACAGTGATTCCTTTAAGCCCAATTGTTATTTGGCCCAACTTCTACCATGAGTTAATAGTCTTCATATGGTGATTTTCGTTGAGCTTTTGAGGGCAAGTTTGGTGGTGATTACATTGGAACTCCTAGAAGTGAGGCAAATTATCCCATCCAATTGAGACTAATGAGCAGTGGTACAAGAGATTCAGTTTGCAATAACATAGATTTATCAGAATGTTACTAATGATTCCCTTTTAAGTATGGCCTAAAACTCATGCTTTCTTTTTATTCATTTGAGTAGACCTCCTTTAAACCAGTTAGTTTTTCTAAAGATATTTGGATTGTAGTAGCATCTTCAGTTAGATTCTGAATTCTGATGTTCGTTTGCATGAGAAGCTAAGTTCTGGTACAAGATAATTGTACAATAACACGAAGCCCAGTGTAGTTCCAAGGTGGTGTATGCAAACCTTACTCTTACCTCGAAGAGAGAGGGGGTTGTTACCAGAAGACCCTCAACTCGAGTAACGAATAAGAGCAGCTTTGATGACATAGAAAATAATACTGAAACACAACATTTAAAAGAGGAGCATTCACCATAACCCACTAATATGACAACTATTAATCAACGAGGAGTAACAAATGTCGTAGGACAGGCAACTCCGAGACAAATGCTACAACTACTTGTATAAACTATTGTTTGCCTTTACATTGATTCATTATCAGTGGAACTAATTGACTATAAAACTATCTCTACACCATTTGGTGTGTCATAAATAATAGTAATAACAGATAAACAATCATTGAGCTGCTACTTCTAGAAGCCTAGACCTGATTCTTTCCAAAGTACCTTCTATTGAAATATCAAAGGCATCCTTTTTAGTCCTCAAACCCAATGAACTTCCATGCTTTCTATACATCACTCTAGGCATCATTTCTATAACCTTTTCTCTCATCCTCCTAACTTGACCTCTTGGTATACTTTTTAAAACATCAATAATGTTCAACCCCTTAGACACAACATCTTCTTTACGTATAGACACTGAAAACTCCTCATACTTCTCCTCTGGTAAATGCCATCCGTACTGTTTCTTTGCAGACAAATCTTCAAAGAACACAGGAATGCACCCTGCAATAATCCCATCGAATGTGGACCGTCTAGCTGGAGTATCTCCTGGAGGCTGCAAACAAAAGCTAGCTTGCAACATTGGCTTCATAAACTTTATAGGATCATGTTGACAAATTCCACTAGAACAATCTACCAATTCGCACAATTTCTCATACCCCGTGCCATTAGCACTCGTACTAGTCACATTCTCACACTCAAGTCTAATACTTCTCCTGATATTAGGCTTACTTGAACTTCCACCACCACCAGCAAACAACATCAATGTCTTCCTCCTAGACCTCCTTACCCTATTCACCCAAGATTCGAAAAATGCTAAATTCGGAGGATGAAATGAAGTAGGATATGGAATAGCTTGTTCTTGCCAAGGAAAAGCTCTACTTTCAAGAGTCAATGCAGTAACATTGAATAACTCAGGCAATTCAAGAAATGAAGTACCAAAATACATAGGATCACTATCGAACGGTTGATTAAAATCCCAAGCAGGCCTAGCCATAACCATAAAATGGTCATGACCATAATGTCTACTCCAAACATCAGGCAAATCACCATGTAC
>NW_025858161.1:0-2332 GCF_002878395.1 Capsicum annuum
CCAATTGAAAAAGTAACTAAAGGTTGCCCCAAAAGTAAAAAGTGGATTATTAGAATATCCTTTATAACTATATTTTTATAATATTTAATTTTTTTTGTCGAATCTCCACACCTGTATCCATACTCGAATTCAAACCCCTGAATCTTCAAATTTAAATTTGACGAATCTGACTCTCGGATTCGCACCCGTCTTGGATACCTCCACCGAGTCCATGGAACTTAGGTAATTACAAGGGGTCCATTACACTCAATTCTCCGGAGGGAGAAGTGAATTGATGGGAGCTATATGGGTGTAGTTACAAGTTACTTTTGAATTTCTTACTTTTTATTTTAATTTCTTTTCGTTTTAATTAATTTTTTTTAGTTCTATTGTTTTAAAATTCATATTTGTTTTTATTTTAATTTTCTTAAAGAATGTGTTTTTAATTTTACATTATTTATATTTAATTCCCTTATTCCTCATTTTCCAAACCTTTACTTGAGATTCCATGCAATTGCTCGCATTATTTGTTTTTTAGTTATTTTCTTTATTTAACATAACTGCTTTAATATTCCATTTTTTTAAAAATAAAAGTAGAAATCATTGTTGAATGAGGTTATGGACTTAAGTTTTTCTTTTGAATTGTTTTTATTTAAATCATGTAAAAATTTGACAAAAGAGTATTATGTTAACTTCTCTTTTTTTTTTTTTCTAAAAAAATTTATTTTATATTTTCAGTTACAATTTATTTGCTTTAGTAGCATTGACTTGTTATTTGTCATTGTATGCCATTCATTTTTCAGTTAGAATTGATATATTATCTTATTGTTAAATAGTTGAATAATTCTATGACACTATATTTATAATATTAATTTTTTTGTCAAGCATGCATTACATGATATTCTTTAAAATCATGTACTTTTAGTTATTATGATTAATTGAATTAAAGCACCCAAGGGTGTGACCTAGTGACTCAATGAATTTGGGTTGAAGCACCATGAGATCTCAGGTTCAATTCTCAGCAGAGACAAAACATTAGGGGATTTCTTCCTATCTGTTCTAGCCTTGATGGATAGAGTTATCTGGTACTAGTTGTTGGTGGGAGGTGGCAGGTATCCCGTGGAGTTAGTCGAGGTGCGCGCAAGCTAGCCCGACACCACAGTTACTAAAAAGATAAAAAAAAAAAAATACTAACTCGAAGAATATATGTCAATTGTTTTTGTATAATATCAATCTAAAATATATGTTTATTAATTAATGTATTTTCAAGAGACAATATATACTCTAAGTTCTTAATTTAGTATCATTTATAGAGGCTCTTATTTGCCAAATATTAACTTTTAATGTTTGATAAGTAGCTTGTAGTCTAAAACTTTAATATAAGTATGTAATTACAGTGTGGAACCAAACGGTACACTTGTAATTACAGTGTAATTACATTGTGGCAAACAAACAAGTCATGATAATTACTACACTGTGTAATTACTAGGCTGTGTAATTACTAGGTAGTAATTACATTATTTTCAATTACCATTCAAAACAGACCCCAAACGGCTTAAAGAATGGTATTCCAAGTCTTTCATGATTTCCTGAACAACCCCTCTTTGTTCCGGCATTGCAGCTCAAGAAATGGATTTTGGCATGGTCCTAGACATGCTGAATATTTGCCAAAAACATGCACCACAACTGACGAGTAACTCTACAATGCAAGAAGAGGTGGCCAATATCTTCAGACTGCTCTTCACACATTGGACATCTACTACAAAGCTGAAATCCCCCTCGTTTGGAGGTTAGAATGCGTGAGACATTCCAACCACAATCCAAGAGAAGCAGGAGGCCTTCAAAGGCGCCTTGCTAAACCAGATCTTTTTTCCAAGGCCAGAAAACCCTTCTGTTGCTTGATTCCATCAAATTATAGCGACTTCTGACTGTAAAGAGACCTTAGGGATGGCCCATCCATGCGATAGAATCTATTTTATGATAGTCCAAATCTATGTTGCTAAGCAACTGAAACAAACGACATAATCTTCCCACTTCCCAGTCATTTAAGTTTCTTATAAGAAAGAGATTCCAGCCTTGCGTTGAATAAAATTCACTTATTACCTCATTGTGCTGCAAAAGAAACTGTAGATATGTTTTGATGTAATCTCAGCTTCTATTAATCTTTTGCAAGGCAGATGCCTTGTTAGCTTTTTCAGTTGATCCAAATTGACACCTGTAAATAATTTAGAACCTCCTAGATTTTGTTAGCTCTATAATTTATAGAGAAGCTCCAAATCCTTATTTTTGTGAGCTTAACTCATCTATCCTTCTAACACTTTAACATTTTCTTGATGCCTTTTAATGAATCTAC
>NW_025858162.1:0-3185 GCF_002878395.1 Capsicum annuum
AATTTTGTTGCCAACAAAATAGATTTTTGTTGCCAAAATACCAAGTGGCTAGTTCTCAGTATGCGACTTGGCATAATTTTAGGCTAACTTCTTTGCTTTATTATATATATAGATGTGAAATATATAAATAATTATAATAGTGCTTATTAATAGGAGTCAATTCTAATTATTTTTATGACAATATGAAATAATAGAATAAAAATAAATAAAAGTATTCATCAAACATTTTGCTTTATTATATATAGAGAGTTGAAATATATAAATTATTATAATAGTGTTCATTCATAGGAGTCAATTCTAATTATTTTTATCACAATATGAAAATATGAAATAATAGAATAAAAATAAATAATAGTGTTCATTCAATATTTTTTATAGGGTTATGGCTATCAAGTTGGTCTTGGGGGGGTTTACTTTGAACATCTGTAGTGCGTATGCACTTCAGGTGGGCCTGGACGAGGAAAAGAAGAATAGTTTTTGGGAGGTTTTTGATGAGGTGGTTAGAGGCGTGCCTAGTTCGGAGAAGATTTTCATAGGTGGGGATTTCAACGGGAAAATTGGGTCTTTGCTGTTAGGGTACGATGATGTGCGTGGGGTCTTTGGGTTCGTGGTTAGGAATGCTGAGGGAGTTGCTCTTTTGGATTTTGTGAGGGACTTTGGGTTGGTGGTAGTGAATTCCAGCTTTTCGAAGAAGGAAGAGCACTTAGTTAATTTCTGTAGTAGGATAGCCAAGACTCAGATTGACTTTTTGCTGCTTAGGAAGGGGGATAGAGCTATGTGTAAGAATTGTAAGGTAATCCCGAGTGAGAATTTTGTGACCCAACATAGACTCTTGTGATGGACTTAGTTATTAATAGGGGTAAGATGAGGCGGGGTGGGAAGGGTCGTCCTAGGGTTAGGTGGGGTAGCCTGACCCCGGTTAGTGCTTTAGAGATATGAGTGAAGTTGGAGGGAATGGAGGTGTGAGAGTGTAGGAGGGATGTGGATAATATGTGGGATACAGCGCTGGTTACATCAGCGAGTCTGCTAGAGAGGTGTTGGGTATTTCGAGGGGCGGGTCTGGCCAGTATCAAAAAGATTGGTGGTAGAATGAAGATGTTAAGAAGAAGGTCGAGATAAAGAAGGCGGCTTACACTAAGTTGGTTGAGAGTAAGGATGAAGAAGAGAAGGGGGTAAGTCGAGAGGAGTACAAGTTAGCAAAAAATGAGGCTAAGTTAGTAGACACGGCTGCTAAGACAACAGCTTTTGAGAGTTTGTATAAGGGGTTAGAGGAGAAAGGCGGGGAGAAGAGGATGTTTAGGCTTACCAAGGTTAGGGAGCGAAAGGGTCGTGATCTAGACCAGGTGAAGTGCATTAAGGGGAAGGATGGCAGAGTTTTGGTGGAAGACGACCTCATTAAAAAAATATGGCAGTCCTATTTCCATAGTCTCTTGAATGATAAGGGAGATAGAGGTGTTGTGTTACGGAATTTGGAGCATTCCGAAGAGTGTCGCGACTTTGGATTTTGTTGGCATTTTAAGGTAGATGAGGTTAGTGAGGCTATTCATAAGATGCGAAGGAGCAAGGTGACGGGGCCCGACAAGATTTCAATGGATTTTTGGAAGTTCTCTGGCGGGTTAGGGTGAGGTGGCTGACCAACTTGTTTAACAATATTTTCAAGTCAGCATGAGGCGTAAAGATGGAGCACGATGATTCCTTTTTATAAGAACAAAGGTGACATTCAAAGTTGCAATAACTACCGGGGTATCAAGTTGTTGAGTTACACGATGAAGATTTGGGAAACGGTGGCGGAGTGGATTTGAGGAAGATTGTGTATATTTTGGAGAATTAATTTAGTTTTATGCCTGCTCGCTCAATGACTGAGGCAATTCACCTTGTGCAGAGACTGGTTGAGCAGTATAGAGAGAGAAAGAGGGATCTTCACATAGTGTTTATTGACTTCTATAAAATGTATGATAAGGTCCTTAGGGAGGTTCTCTAGAGATGGTTTGAGGCGAGGAAGGTCCCGGTGGCGTACATCAGAGCAATTAAGGACATGTATGAGGTAGCAAAGACTCAGGTAAGGACAGTGGAAGGAGATTCTGAGCATTTTTCAATCTTGACAAAGTTGCACCAGGGATCAAATCTTAGTCCGTTTTTATTCGCTTTGGTGATAGATGTGTTGATGCAAAATATACAAGGTGAGGTGCCTTGGTGTATGCTTTTCATGGATGATATAGTTCTGATTGATGAGTTGCGACTAGGGGTTAATGATAAGCTGGAGGTTTGGAGACAAACCCTGGAGTCTAAAGGTTTCAGGTTCAATAGGACCAAGACGGAGTACTTGGAGTGCAAGTTTAGTGACTCGAGACAAAAGAAGGAGGTGGTAGTGAAGTTGGATTCTTAGGCGGTTTGTAAGAGGGATAGTTTTAAGTATCTTGGGTCTATGATTTAGGGAAATGGAGAGATAAATGAGGATGTCTCTCATAGTATTGAGGCGGGTTGGATGAAATTAAGGCTCGCTTTGGGAATTTTATGCGATAAGAAGGTGCCCCTCAAGCTGAAAGGCAAATTCTATAAAGTTCCAGTTAGGCCTACTATGTTGTATGGAGCAGAGTGTTTGCCGGTTAAGAATTCTCATATCCAAAATTTGAAGGTGGCGGAAATGAGGATGCTGCGTTGGATGTGTGGATTCACAAGGGCTGACAGGATTAGGAATGAAATTATTTAAAATAAGGTGGGAGTGGTATCAGTGGAGGATAAAATACGGAAAGTGAGGTTGAGATGGTTTGGTCATGTGATGAGGAGAGAAACGGATACCCCAGTTCGTAGGTGTGAGAGGTTGGCCTTGGGAGGTTTCAAACGAGGTAGGGGTAGGCCGAAGAAATATTGGAGAGAAGTGATTAAACATGACATGAAGCAGTTATAGCTGACTGAGGACATGACCCTGGATAGGAAGATATGGAGGAAAAGCATTAGGATATAGGGATAAAGGTGTGCATGAGTCGTAGGCAGTATTTAGGTGTACTTTGGTATCCTTTGTTTGGCAATGTACAAATTTTTTGTGGATGTCGTACCTATGTTATTTTATCGTGTTCTATGCTTTTGATGCTTTTGTATACTGCCTTTTATCTTGAGCCGGGGGTTTATCGGAAACAACCTCTCTACTTCTTTGGAGGTAGTGGTATAAACTGTGTACACTCTAC
>NW_025858163.1:0-7437 GCF_002878395.1 Capsicum annuum
ATTAACCAACAAAATAATACACCTAGAGAGCCCTTACCCTTTAACCGACTCAAGCAGCACTAAGGGTAAGCATCAAGTAGTCTATTTACACTTCCATCAACATTTATGAAAAAAAAAAAAAAGGAAAAATACATCAAGTACAAAGAATTTGGTTTATGAACTCTCTACTAATCTGTGCTTTCTTTGAATTACTTAATATTTCTATTCTACGTACTATTTCCTCTTTTATCTGCCTTATCACTTCAGCTGTTATCAAGCTTTTCTGCTGGAACAACTTCCAGTTCCTTGCCCTCCATGTGTGGTAGATAGTTGCTCCAATCAGCGCTGCAATCACGTCTTTTTTGAACTTCTTCCAGTGTTTCTTCTTAACCAGAATATCAAATCATGAACAAAGAAAGGCATGAGAGAAAAGCATATTGGCTAGTGAAAATTAACCACAACAAAGTAGTCATGAAAAGGAAAATGACAATGAAGAAAACATAGGAACTAATAAGGAAACCAGTAGAGCATACAGAAAAGGAATAGTAACAACAACAAATTATGTAATAACCGAAACACAATAATATTAATGCCAAATCGTGAAGTAATGGCAACAAACAAACGGGACAAAAAGTTTCCAGTTCTTCAAATTTTGAGATCTTTCTTGGGATCCAAAGTTTGTTACTAGTAAAATGATACATCTAAAACCTTAAATAAATCCTTCTTTTTTGAATTTCTAGCATTTTCATGAGAAGACAAAATATAAAATAATTTAGCTTTCCTACTAGAACTACTCAAAGCAAAACAGGACTTTTTAGCAACTTTTTGCTGAAGAAGTTAGAGGGAGGCATGCTTGAAGGCTTTGGACTTTTGTGCAACTTTTAGGGCTCCTCCTGTTAAGTAGGTGGACTTTGGAAGGGGGGGGGGGGGGGGGGGGTTAACAGGAGGGGTCGTAAAAGACACAGGTAAATGTCCACCTGCAACAGTTCAAGTTAAAAAAAGGTGTCAAAGGAGAAAATAATTACTTCATTTAATGAGCATCAACGGAAATGCTTGAACCATCAAGGTTGATTCTTATTTAGCAGATGGATTGTGGTCTACAGAAAATAGTAATGTTTACTCCTAGTCTCATTGAAGTCACAAAATATACCTCCACTAGTGTCCAATCAAGAAGGCGATCGATCCAATCTAGCAAAACTAGGTTGGTCAAGCCACATTGGATCCATAACAACCCCAACTCTCGTTTTGCTCGATTGAATAGATCATCTTCTTGGTTAGACAATAGTGGAGGTATACTTAGTGACTTCAAGGAGACTAGGAGTCAATATTACAGTAGTTTTTTCCATTGTAGTTGTTGGAACCTTGAAGTTTTGATGAATGACAATATAAATGAAACAAGTTGAATTTGATTCAAACACTTGTTGATAAGGGAAAGCAAGTTGAGTTGAAAAAGGAGTCCTATGTGAAGAAGGAGTTTCACTTCTAAGCATATCCTTAAGAGCCCAATGTGTCGAAGGAGAAAGATTCTGAAAATTGAAGAATTCAAAAGAATTGGAGTTTTCCTACAACACTAAGGAGACAAGAGTTGGAATTGAAGAAGGAGTCTCACTTGACGTAGAACTCTATGCAATGAGAGTTCTAATTAAAGTTGGAGTTTGAAATAAAGAATGACTCTTTGGAGAGTTGTGCTAAAATAGAAGATGTAGCAGCCAGAATAATTCATGCACTTACAAAGTAGAAAAGCACAATCGACAGATTGACTTTACGAAGTGCTACTCAATCACTGAAGAAACATATTAAAGAACCTGGTCCTAAGTATAGAATCTAGCTAAGAGTTTTATCTTTGATTTTTAGTGTTGTTCTTTGTGTTTGAGCTATTGATGTAATATTAGTTTCAGTGTGTTATAAACTGAATTAGGAGATAGTCTTTGAGTTGGGAAAAACTCAGAGACTTTGAAAATGCATACCTTCGGAAGTGTGTGTAGTTAGGAATTAGAGTTTATAATTCCTAGTTTTTGAGTTATAGAGATTAGATTTTATAATTCCTAGTTGTTTAGTTATAGGAATTAGAGTTTATAATTCCTATTTGTTGGTTACAAGAGTTTTGTAATCAGTCGTTGTTGAGGCTCAGAGTTTTTTAGTGAAGTTAGGGTTAAATCCTGTAGAGGTGTAGGTCATGTTTTTTACATCTTTTGAGCCAGGTGTTTTCCACATAAAAATCATTGTGTTCTTTACTTTTTGTTTAATGCTTCCTTGAAACACGTCAGTGGAACACATTAGGAAACACGTTCCATCGATAAGCAAAAGTTAGGCAAAAAGAGCGGGTTATCTTGTGAAGGCTAAGACCTTAAGATAAGATCCAAGATGAATTCTACACCACCTACTGGATAATACGAAGGACAAGACATCAATAGGCCTCCGTTGTTCAAGGGATAATACTACTTAGGATGGAAAGAAAGGATGAAAGAATTCCTTCAGGCTGTGGACTACGAACTATGAAATATAATTATCGATGAACCTCAATACCCCATGAAGAATGATGTTGAAAAGAAGTATTAAAGGACAAGAACGAGTATGATGAGGCTGACTTTAAGATGCTTGGAAAGAATGCTAAAGCCAAGTATATTCTTACTTGTGGACCTGGAATAGATGAATACAATAGGATCTCTGGTTGTACCTCCGCAAAACAAATTTGGGATACTCTTGTGGATAGATATTAGAAGAATATAGAGAACTTCAAAAATAACGAGGGAACGAAGGATAAGTCACCAGCATTAAAGGCATCTGACCAAGAAGAATCAGATATGGATGATAAAAAGCTTGTCAAGAACTTTAAAAACCAATTTAAGAAAGACAAGCATCAGAAGAAGAAAGGAACAAATAGAGGGTGTTGTTCTAATGATAAGTATCAAGGTGGTTGCTTCAAGTGTGAGAAGATAGATCACATGATCAAAGATTGTCTAGTCTGGGAAATAGAATAGAGAAAGGAAATGGCTGAAAAGGAATTGAAAGAAGAAACCAAAATGAGGGAAGAAGATGCAATGGTAGCATCTTGGGGATTTGACTCAGATGATGATGAAGTTGATGAAGCAACACTCATGGCTCTTGGAGATTCAGACTTAGAGGAAGAAGATGATATTTATGAGGTAAGTATACTTGAACTTAAAGAAAAGTTGCATTTATTTTCTAAAACAAAACTTATTTTATTCATGAGTGCACTAATTGATGACTTCCAAGAATTAACTCTGATAGGGATGTGCTGTTCAACAGTCTTGCAAGCATAAAATTTAATTTTATTGATTTAGAAGCTTGCAAGAACATTGTCGAATAGGAAAACTGCACTCTTAAGAAACATGTTGAGCAACTTGATTCTTCAAACAATGATCTTAAGTCTGAAGTTTTAAAATTGACACTCTCTGAAAAGGGAAAAAAGGCCATGAGTAAAGATTAAGAAAATTCTGAACTTGAGCTAGTTAGATACAAACAAGAATGTCATGATCTAACTGAAAAAATGAATAAGTTGAGTCAAGAAGTTTCTAAAGTAAAACTTGATCTTGAAAGGGCAAATAGATGGACAAACTTCTCAAGAATTGGGGAAAAGAAATTAGAGTGAAAAGGCAGGATTAGGATTCCACAAAAATTTTGATGTTCTTAAAAATTTATGTTATATTTGTGGTAACCTTGGACATCCAACCACTGAATGTTCTGGTGTTGCAAAAAGCAGATCTAGCAGTCTAAATCTGGCAAATAAACTATCTCAGACCAAAAAAAGGATAAGTAAACCTGGTCAGAGAAACAGGTCACGTAACCTATTGCATTCATGGGCTAGAAGAATTCCGATTCATCCATTTACTCATAACAAAGGACCCAAACTTGTCTGGGTGCCTAAATTTAACCTCTAATTTGTTTTGCAGGTGAGAGTGAAAGGAGGCAAGAAAAATTTGTACATGGATAAAGCTTGCTCAAGGCATAAGACTAGAAGAAAATAAAGTTTCTTTCACTCACTACATTTAAAGGAAGAATGGATCATTTGAAAGATGGCCATATTTGTATTTCTCGTGTAAGGGGTAAGCAAGAGAGGTTTTAAAAAAATGAAAAAAAAGGATGACAATGAAACTGATGATCATGCACAGGAACATATTGTACTACCTAGTCCAACTATTGTACAGACTGAGGGCATATTGACAGGGGGAACAACAAATAAAGAAATTGATGCATCAATAAAACTAACACAAGTTGCTGGTAATTTTGTTGGTAGTTTATAAGAATTGGTGTTGTCAAAAGGATCTTGAGATATCCCATGGAAATCAATGTCTTGAGACTACGATATCCAAAAGAAAGTAATTTCACTATAAAAATATTGACTATGTAAGCACCGAAGGCACTAAGTAGAGAGCATTTTGAAAGGAATAGGTTAGACTTGGGGATGATTAAAATTGCATGAATTCCCCTCAATGATTAACTAGAATAATCATTTTTTTCTTAATATTTTTAGCTAAGAAGTTATTCTATTCAGTCTTGCACATTTAATTGTGTGTCCTAATTCTAGATTTTTAACTTTTCGAACCTAATTTTGTATTAGATTGTGCAGAAAATTAGGTACAAGCAAGCAATTGTGACCATAAAGTTCTTCTTAGCAGGTATGTTCTTCACTGACATAAGTATAGGCTAACTAAGTTAAAACAGTTGAGCACACCTGTTCAATTCCTCTCACTTCATTCTCCCTTGATCTTATAAAACTGACGAATTAGTTGACCAAACTTTCTTTGATTCTCTCCAAATGGTTGTGCATAAATATGTTAATCCTAAACTAGAAATTTCTTCTTCTCTCTTAACCAAAATATCAATTTTAGGATCATGTATTTGCCAAAGTTGATCATCAATCACATGCAGCATATATTTCTGAAGAATGAAAAGGGACATATTCTCCCTTTAGTTCCTAATTGGCTATTTTGGGGGACTTCTCAGTCCTAGTTCAGGTTTAACTTATAAAAAAAAATAATGGATGTTCTTGAACAAATGAATCATGTTGCTCTAGCTGTTTCAATAAGGAGGGATAATACTCATTTAAAAAAAGAAGAGGATTTAGCTAACAAAAATCTGAACTAGAAGCTGCATAAGACAGGCATGAAGTTTAATAAGAGGTTTGTAAGGTGAGGATCATGACTTTGAATCTTGACCTTGATTGATGAAGGGATGACAATGTTGAAGACATTCGCCAATTGACACAGTTGATATCACTTCTTCCACCTTCATCATAAGCTCTTCACTAATTGAATCCTTAGCCATGTCCCATTTTTATACTGTATACTTTTTTGATTAATGCCCAGTTGTTTTTCCCTGTTCAGTACTAGCTTAGGTTTAATGAGGAACATGCTCTGACAGTTTAATGGAATGGTTATCTTTGCTAAATTGACTCATATTTTTGCTCTCTTTAATACATTACTATGTTGGCTAAAGTCTTTGTCTGATTGTTTTGGTGATTGCCCCAACGGCCATGAATAGCCTAACAAATCACTTTAGCTAATATATTATTGCATTGAAATGGTTTTCGATGATGACAAAAGGGGGAAGATGCAATGTTTATAATCCATTGACTAACTTGTTTCATTCTAGTGTTTTAAACTTAAGTGCCAACAGGTGAAGATGTTTGATTACACAAAGCCAAAAGGTTTGTCATCATCAAAAAGGGGGAATTTGTTAGAACCTAGAGGTTTTGATGAATGACAATATGAATGAAACAAGTTGAATTTGATTTTAACACTTGATGATAAGGGAAAACAAGTTGAATTGAAAAAGGAGTCCTATGTGAAGAAGGAGTTTCACTTCTAAGCATATCCTTAAGAGTCCAATCTGTGGAAGGAGAAAGATTCTAAAAATTGAAGAATTCAAAAAAGCTGGAGTTTTACTACAACACTAAGGATACAAGAGCTGGAATTGAAGAAGGAGTCTTACTTGAAGTAGAACTCTATGCAATGAGAGTTCTAATTAAAGTCGGAGTTTGAAATAAAGAATGACTCTTTGGAGAGTTGTGCTTAAATAAAAGATGCAGCAGCCAGAATAATTCACGCACTTACAAAGAAAAAAAGCACAATCGATAGATTGACTTTACGAAGTGCTACTCAATCACTGAAGAAACACATTGAAGAACCTGGTCCTAAGTATAGAATTCAACTAAGAGTTTTAGCTTTGATTTTTAGAGTTGTTCATTGTGTTTGATATATTGATGTGATATTAGTTTCAGTGTGTTATAAACTGAATTAGGAGATAGTCTTTGAGTTGGGGAAAAATCAGAGACTTTGGGAACGCATACCTTGGGAGGTGTGTGTGTAGTTAGGAATTAGAGTTTATAATTCCTAGTTATTGAGTTATAGGGATTAGATTTTATAATTTCTAGTTGTTGAGTTATAGGAATTAGATTTTATAATTCCTATTTGTTGGTTACAAGAGTTTTGTAATCACTTGTTGTTGAGGCACAGAATTTTGTAGTGAAGTTGGGGATAAACCCTGTAGAGGTGCAGGTCGTGATTTTGTACACCTTTTGAGCCGGGTGTTTTCAACGTAAAAATTATTTTGTTCTTTACTTTCTGTTTACTGCTTCCTTGAAATGGGTCAGTGGAACACGTCAGGAAAAACGTTCCATCGATAAGCAAAAGTTAGGAGAATATAAGAAAATCATTAGGTCACGAATTCTTAACAAAAGTTGTGCAAGATCTTGAAATTGTGGAGTCCTTTCCTGAACTCTTCGCATAATGGAAGTTTTAGTTCATCGTGTGCACAAATTCTTAATAGTAGTTGTGTTCAAAAGTGTGTCATGTTTCACTGGGGTGATAATTTCAGTCAAAAGGTAATAGTTTGCAACTCACTGGGGTGATAATTCAGACGACAAAGACAAACATATTTGTAATACTCCACATGTTTCTAATCTTGTGATTCATACTTGAGTACATCACTTACAATAAATATCCTAGTGATAGCTTATTATCGATTAAGCATGTTCATATGAGTCACTTAAGGTATTACAAGCTAAGAGTTTTTGAATCCATCACGTTTTAGTGTTTGATTTTGCAAGGATCATATTTGAATGAGTATAACTTGATTTTAATGTGGTATTTTGGATGATTTAGACCCACAAAATTGTAGAGAATCGAATTAGCTTTCCAACGATACCAATTTCGCCTTAATCCAATACCTGAGCAAAAAGTTATGCCCATTTTCATGAGAGACAGTAAGCATAGGCGATTCGTTAGGCGCCGCCCAACCCAAGCATAGGCGATTGGTTAGGCTCCGCCCAACCCAAGCATAGTCGATCACTTGGGTGCCACCTAAGTCAATTCTAGGTGTCAAAAACACTCCATCTTGAGTTAATTTAAAGGTAATTTAGTCTTTAAATACTCTTTACACGTCCCTAAACATAACCCTACGAAATATATATCTTCTAAACTTACTGCAACCCTA
>NW_025858164.1:0-1498 GCF_002878395.1 Capsicum annuum
TGTTTTGAATAAAGAATTGTACATGATATTTTATGGATTAGAAGACACGACTTGCAAGTCTTCGTATGACGATACCAAAATATATAATTCCATAACAGACTTAGAACAGAACATAACTCAGATTTCATTTAGATTTTTCATAAATTGATTTCAGAAAGATGCATGTTTAGAAAAAGATAAAAACAAGCTTAAGAAATATTAGGTGGTTATCGAATGGAGGAACGAGTTAATATAATTCATTTTCCGAAATCATGTATTGCCGATACGGGTTATTATTTTTCCCAAGAGGGATTATACGCTGGCCTAGTTCCATGTGGTGTATCAGAATCAGAAACTCCAACTCTTGCGGAAAACTTGGGTTGAAGGCTTACCCGTCGAATCAATGGCAGATTCCATGTTGCCCGTGGAATATCCGACTTGTATGGTGTACCACCTAACTCAGAACTATGACAAAGATGTTGATTCGATTTACAGAAATGTCTCTAAAGATCTATTTACTATGCCCATGGATTTTCAAATGGTTTATAGTGATGTGTTTTGTTTCATTAAATTCTCTCACTTACTTTATGTATCAGTATTTTATTTTTGGATAGTCCTACATACTAGTACATATGTATTGACCCCCTATATCTCAAGATCTGAGGTACAGTCCCGCAGTCCCATCTAGCAGTAGATCCGTGTGTGTCAGAAGTTGCAGTTGGTGAGCCTTCTATATTCTGAAAGGCCTGATTTCTAGATTTCATTTCTTCTTTCATTTTATGGTCTACTGGGAGCCTTGTCCTAGTTTTGTTTTAGATTTTTCATGGATATTGTAATGTTAGAGATTTTGTATACGGTTGTTACATGTTCAGACTATTCAGAATTTCCTTTTCAAATTGTTCAAGTTTATGAGATTGACCATGGTTCCGTCACGTGTTGTTTTCTGCAAAATTTCTTATACTATATGAATATTATGCATGATTACCAGATTTAGCAGAGCACCCGAGTCTTCATGGTTCAGGATGATTGTTATGGCTAGGGCCCCGACTTGAGTCGTGACAAATTCCTACAGACAGAGTTTTCTCAGATAGTCCCCACAGACAGTTATGGGATTGCACGCAGGCTCAAATATCCCATTAGTTCCCTTATGTTTTGAACTTTGAAAATGCTCATTCTTATTCATGAAAATCCTGCATTGAGCCAAAGTTAGATGTGCTTTCATATCCCTTCTAAGAATCCTATAATAGAATATGATCTAGTGTTAGAATCATGAATCCAGAAGTTTAGCAGTAGTAGAGTTGGGATAGTGTTATCTGGATTGAGCAAATTACATTCATGGGGTTAGTTGTATGAAAGGTGAATCAGTAGGCTTGAACTGTGTATGGAAGAATTTAAGTTTATTGATTTTAAATTAAGTATGATAATATGTGTATGATCTAGAGTTATACCCAAGGTTATATGGGATTGTAGTATTTCTACATTTTTAAAGTGTGGGTTCTTAGAAAGTATGCTTGAGTTG
>NW_025858165.1:0-8107 GCF_002878395.1 Capsicum annuum
CACATGCACCAAGTGCAAAGGTTCATATAGCAAGAAAAAAGACAAAGTAACTTCATCTATATCAACCAAATGTCACAATGTTATAGGATTAAACAATTAATTAAATTGCTAATAAAAGATAAAATTATGACATAAAAGTAATAAGTTAAAAAGATTAAAATTAAGTTGAAAAATTTTGTGAGGACTGTCAAAGTTCTTGGATTGTCTCTTATATATAATAGTAACTAGATGAGATTTGCCCGTCCTATGCACGGACCTAACATTTCAAATTCGTACATAATTTATTTTTTGTCTAATCTTTTTAGTTGTATATACAATTTAAACAATAAATAGGAATACATACCTTTAATTGTTCATAATTTTATGAATGTGGAAACACAATTCCATCTTCGATAGAAGTAACATATAAGGAATACTTATAAATAGGATCATATTTAGAATATGTGCACAGGAAGAATGAATTTTACTCTTTGAAGAAAAAAAAATCTACAAATATGATAATATGAAATGATAAAAGTGTTGCGATACTACTTGCTCATGACTTATTATTTTTTATATCTATAGCTGGTAAGTAAAAAACTTTTAACTGTTTCACTGAATTACCATGGAGAAGATTAGATAAATAGGTAATTAACTCTATCACATATCTTTGTCTACATTCCATGTACTGAATGTTAATACGCTTGTTTATTTGCTTGAACTGGTTGAGCTGTGCAAAAAACATCTTATCAATAAGAATCTATGATTTTTTCTGAGTGGTAGAAGCACCAAAAGCCTTCAGAAAAAGTATTTAAACTCAAACTTTATTAGTGACAACCCATAAGAATAGTTGACAACTTTATCAGTCATTTAATTTTGAAGTTCATTACCTGAAGAAAGTTTGATAACCAATGCATCAACAGTAGAAATCAAAATAAAATGCAAACTTAATGAATATTTAAAACAAATTATTTCAAAAATTGTCAGATAAGGAGCAATAAGAAAATAATCGAAAGAGACGGCATATATATCAAGTATCTAGCTATTTGAATCAATACATAATAACATGACCAACATTAATATTCTTTGAATGAACCTACATCTAAATCATAAAATTATAGTAATATAGGAATAACCTTAGTATCTGAAATGCATACATTCTACCCTCCTCAAATCCCACTACGTGGAAATATAATGGGTATGTGTTATTGTAAGCCAACAACTTATGAGCTATAAATCAGAATAAATATGTGGGAATAATTTTCTATTCTATAGCAAGCCAATAAATTGATAACATAACAAACTTTACCAATCAAATCAAGATAATGTCTACCTTGAATTATGTTACCATCTTCATTAATTGGAAATTCTCCATTCACAAGTAGAGTTGTGAATATAGTTTAGAAAATTAATTTTTCCATTCTGAAAAGTTTATTTCAAAAAAAAGACTATTAAAACCAATCAAATAAAATCATTATTATCACTTGACTCATTATTTGTTAAAGAGAAAATGATGTCAATATCAAAAAAATTTAGCATCTTTTTATTTCTTGATTTGATAGGCGAAAAGATGGCTTACAAATAAAAAGTGATGCTTGTCTTGTATGCTAACTTCAGCTTTGAAGCATCAAGAAACAGTTCCAGTAAATAAAAAAAATGCTAACAAGTGTTCTTTATCCATAACAAACAGTTCTCACAAGGACATGTGTGTTCATCCATTAATAAGATTTAATCTTAAAATTTTGCATAGTAAGAGTTCTATCAAGTTTTTAATGGAGATTTGTTTGCTAAGTTGAAAAGGCTACATAGAATATTTTTTCTTTCTCTTGCCTCAAATGGGTTTTGATAATGAATGAATATCAAGTATTTTTTGAATTTCCGCAAAGCAATAACAACATACCCCATGTCATCTTACAAGTGAAGTTTGACTCCACTACAGATGATTCTACAAGATCCCAAACTTTATTAGAGTACATGGACCCCATTTCTGATTTCATAGCAATAATTCATTTGTCTGTATCTTTATCCAGTAGTGTTTCATCATAATTCATGGAATCGATATTCAACTCTTCAAGGATTCGGTCAAAAGACTCTCCCAAGAGTACATACTGAGATGATTTTCTTATCTCTCTCTCACTACGATGAGACACTATAGTTATAAAGTTCACGACCCAATTTATGAGTTATGATGGCACCTACTATATCTCACCAGTAGGTAAGCCGACCCATAGCTGGGAGCTAGATGCAATGGGGTAACTTAGTGAAAATGGCCTAAAAACTGAACATTAACAATTAAAGATTCAAATAGCAATAATACGACCATAAAGGTCTAATACATAGGTAGAAATCAACAAGTATCCCAAGACTCAGTAATGTTGATACAATAGCTATTACAAAATAACTATGAGTACTAAATAGTCAAATACAATTTGTCTCAGAGATGAAATACTAGACATAGATAAATACAAAGAAAAATGATAACTCTGACTCCAAGAGCTCACTCAATCTTCGAAACCAACTCTACATAATCGTTGAATCAACAGTGGCAACTAGTACTCAGATCTGCACCAAGAAGGTATAAAAGTGTAGTATGAGTACAAAAATCATGGGTACTCAGTAGGTATATTGACCAACTGAGCTAAATCAAGATATAAATATGACAAGAGACAAGATAGAATAAATAAAGTCAAGGTAAATGGGGCAAACCTGGAAGTAACCTCTAACACCATTGTACATAAGTAAATAAATAAAACCAGAATGCTAACATAACCATCATACATTTATTACTACTAAATTTCTCCCCATAAACCAATAAGTGAAGAAAAGTAAATAACCCTATACAAGCCCCCATAAGCCTAGAGTGTATAATGTCAACAACCGAATAACAGTAATTTACCAATTTTCATGCCATAACCATGAATTTATCTGTCTCATATTACATCATAACCAACCCTCAATGTTGGACTCAAACTAAAACTCACTAGCATTATTATTTTTATCGTCAATTTTTTCAAACTTGAATCGGAACTCATATCAACAATGCCATCAATACTTGCCGGACTTAAATTTAAATTCATATTTATAAACTATATCAATGAACTATATTAGTGATCCATTTCAATAAGTTAAACTCAATAGATTATACAAATAAATCATAGCTATAAACCATCTCTTTACTGATATTTATATATCATCAAGAATTATAACTGCAAGTCTTATCCATAATCACGTCTATAAGCCAGAATATTAGCCATATCTAGAATCCATGTCAATACTAATATTCATAAGTAATATTATTAAACATATCCAAAATTCATATCAATAACATGTCCATAGGTCATCCATTATACCTATTAGTCGTTAATCGTATCTATGAGCCACATCATATCTATGAGCCATATCATACTCATACCATATCTAGATGGCATATCATACATATAACCCATAACATATCTATATGCCATATCCTTCCTATAAGCCTTTCTGTATTTATAAGCCACATAATATCTCTAAGCCAAATATATATATATATATATATATATATATATATATATAGTCATATCCTATTCGTAAGTTCACCATTAATCATGCTGTTATCTATAGCATTAAGCATATGATAGTCCATGGCATTAATCATTTCCAAAAGCCATATCCATAATCCCACTTGTAAATTATAGCCTTAATCATGAATATGAGCAATATCATTAACGATACTCAGAGTTAGCATCAATCCTTCAATACCCAACTAACCTACTCAATAATTATTTTCAACCTCCTCAAGTGTCAAACCTATCATTTATAACAGTATGTTATACATAAATAAGCTTATAGGCTATCACAAGTCTTGGCCGAAAGTGGGCCGGAGAGTTCCACTTCTAATCCCTAAATCTATTTAGTCCACTTCTACCTAGACTAGGCTAAGGTATTTAAGTTCATTCCTAGATGTAAAGTAAGTCATAATTAGTCCTAAGCTAGTAATCCTTCCCACACATGAGCAACTAAAGCACTCTTAACCAAAACAATGGCAACTAAGGTATTTTTCTTAACTTAATAACTAAGGACAATTTTACTCTAACAAGAATAACTAGGCAATTTCACCTACCTTGAGTAATTAAAGCATTTTCATCCTAAATATTCACCAAGAAGCTCAATGCACCTAAGTCATGAGTAACTATGCTATATCTACGGTTTGAAAATAGCCTCCAAATTAACTAAACATTCTCGATCACACTTCCAACCCCTAAATCCCCCCTCTATCTAGCGGAATATCATAATTATACTATGAGATAGCTCAATCTATGAAGAAGGTAAACCTTGCCTACCTATGCACTAAAAAAAGCCCAAAGAATCTGCTAAATTATCGATTTCCTTTTCTAAGAAGCTCCCGCAAGGTGCCACACTATCAAAATCATAATCTACTCATCAAAACAAGAATAATAATACCCATATTGTACTATTGTACGTCGAGTCCAAAACTACGTAAAAATTCCATGTGGGTTATATTTACAAAAATCACATTTTCAAAACCCACTTAGCGTCCCCTTATGATCAAGCAATATTTATCCTCAAAAATAGATTAATTCCGAGCTATAATGGTGCTAGAATGGAGCCACCAAGATTTTGGTGATTTTCACAAAACATGGAGAAATAAACTATGGAAATGATGAAATATTACCTCCAACTCGAAGAAAAATCGTGTAAATCAATAATACTAAGGCTCCACAGTTACTTCTACTAAGACCTCCTACTTTTTAGGGTTTTAGATTTTAGCGAATGGATGAGAGTGGAGAAAAATTGGGTTAAGTGGGTCCTTATACCCTTCCCAGGCATGCGAGTGCCAATAAAGTGGTCACTTGGCCGCTTTAGCTATCACCGCTAAAGGATCGAGTTCCACTAAAGCAATATCTAACCCCACAGCCAGGCCGCTAAAGCGGACCATGGGCCACTTTTGCGCTAATTGCTAAATGCCCAGGTGCCGCTAAAGCGGACCTATTGGCTGAGTTAGGGCCACTAAAGTGCCTAAAGGGCTTCTCAAGTTCCCTCCGCTAAAGAGCCCAAAGGGCCTCTTTAGCGGTCACACCAAATATTAGGCACCAGCTGAACTTACAGAAATTTCAAGTTTCACCAACCCTTCGGCACTCATCCAAAGTCCCCTACGTGTAAAGAAACTATGCTACCTACCAAATTCAATGTTTCAAACTCAATGGTGCAGTCAAAATTTCCATCCGAGGTCATTTTGATAAAAAATGGATCCTACATCCACTTGCCATTTTTTAACTTTTTGAAATAAGCCCGAGCACCTCGGGACTGGACCAAGGATCCCTTTAGCCTAAAATTTGTATTCCAGAGTTGTTGGAAGTCAAATTTAGTTTGCGAGATTATTTGACTGAATTTTTTGTCCAGTAACTAATTTGAACCAGCGATGACTTCAAAACAGAATATTAGCTCTAAAAAATAAACTAACTGCTCGGTAACCGAACTGTCCATCCCAACAAATCTTAAATGACTTGGGGTAGCTATGGGAAATCTCTAAATGGTGAAAATGAGTAGAAACACATAAAATGACTTGGAGGGTCATTACAACATCACTACTAAAAGGACTTTCATCCGCAAAAGTAAAGGATTAGTATGTACCTTAAGCCTCGAACAGGTGAGGATACTAGGTCCACATCTCACTCTCGATATCCTAAGTAGCCTCCTCTACTGGGCGGTGCCTCCATTGAACCTTAACTACAGGAATCTCTCTAGTGCGCAACTGCCTGACATCACTAGCCAAAATGAGCACAGGCTTCTCCACGAAGGTCAACCGCTCATCCAACTGGACTGAGTCCCATCTAAGAACATGAGATGGATCAAGAATGTATCATTGCAATATAGAAACATGGAAATTAGGATGGACAGCAACAAAATCTGGGGGTAAGGCTAACTCATAAGCCACCTCATCAACTGTGCAAAGAATCTCAAAGGGTCCAACATATCTGCGCCTGAGCTTACTCTTTTTCCCGAACCTCATCACACCCTTCATGGGTGATACACATAGGAAATACCCCATCACTAACTCCAAATTTCAAAGCACGAAGTTTAAGATCTGCATAAGCCTTCTGCCTACTCTGAGCTGCCCTGAACCTATCCTGAATCACCTGAATCTATCCAACGACTCCTAAATCAAGTCGTATCACGAGGTATAATCTCAAAAGTCTTGAACCATCTAATCGAGGAACGACATTGTCTATCGTATAAAGCCTCAAAAGGCACCATCTCAATACTCTAATAGTAACTGCTATTATATGCAAACTTTACCAAAGCTAAGTGTTGCCCTTACTACCTCCAAAATCCATAACACAAGCTCAGAGCATATCCTCAAAAACTCAAATAGTCTGCTTCAATTATCCATCGGTCTGAGTATAGAAGGTTATTCTAAGATCCACTTGAGTACCAAATTCATCCTGAAAAGCTCTCCAAAAGCTAGAAGTGAAAACAGAACCTCGATCTAAAATAATGGATATAGGCACACCATGTAAATAGACTATCTCACAAATATAGATACAGGCTAACTCTTCACTGAAGGACATCTAAGTAGCTATAAAATATTCTAACTTAGTCAATCGATCCATAATGACCCAAATACCATTAGAACTATGGGAAGTACGAGGAAAACCACTAACAAAGTCTATGGTAATCCGCTCCCACTTCTACTCGAGAATGGGAAACCTCGAAATCAATCCACTAGGTCACTGATGCTCGGCCTTCACCTGCTGACAACATAGGCAACAGTTACAAACTCTGTTATATCTCTCTTTATGACACTCCACCAATAATATTGTCTCAAGTCTCTATACGTCTTAGCCATGCCCAGGTGGATAAGATACCTAGAGCCATAAGCCTCGTGTAAAATTAATTAAATCAAGCCATCAATACTCAAAATACATATATGGCTATAAAATCATAAGACACCTTCAAAATCTATGGTAGCCCTCTTCGACTCACCCCTCAACACCTGATCACAAATGATGCAAAGACTCGTATCCTCAAACTGTTGATCCTAAATTTGCTTAAATAGTGAGGACCTCTCCTCAACACTAGAAAGAATTCTCCTAGGGTTTTAAATATCAAGTTGCACCATCAAGTTAGCTAAGGATTGAATTTTCTATGCCAATGTCCTTTGAGAAACTAAAATACAATCAAAGCTACCCATACTCACTTTGTTCTGGATCAAGGAGTCTGCTACCATATTCATCTTTCCCGCATGATACACAATAGAGATATTATAATCCTTAGGCAACTCCATCTATCTATGCTGCCTAGCATTAATCTCTCTCTGGGTCATAAGATTTTGAAGTTTGCGATGATCTATGAAAATCTCATAATGCATACCATACAGACAATGCCTCTAAATCTTAAGCGTGAAAACTACTACTGCCAATTTCAAATCATGAATGGGGTAGTTGCGCTCAAGCACCTTTAAATGCATCAAAGCATAAACAGTAGTATGACCCTTCTACATCAATAAACAACCCAAACAAACACTAGAAGCATCACAATACATGGTGAATCCCTCACCATTAATAAAAGAGGCAAAATGAAAGCAAAAGTACGGAACCCCTTGAGCTTTCCAAAGCTCAATTAAGACTCATCGGAGAATCGAAAAGGAACCTTCTTTTAAGTCACTATGGTCATAAGTGTTGAAATACTAGAAAAACCCTTGATAAATCATCTATAACAACCGGATAAGTCAATGAAGCTATGAACCTAAGTCAGAGATGTAGGTTTAGACTAATCACGAATAGCCTCAATCTTCATCTAGTCTTACCATAATCCCATCCGTAGACACCATACGCTAAATAAATGTCAATGACTTAAGGCAAAACTCACACTTAGAGAACTTGGCAAAAAGCAAATGATCAGGCAAAGTCTGGAGCACAGTCCTTAAATATTGTACATATTTTTCTCTACTCCTTGAATACATAAGGATGTTATCGATGAACAAAATCATGAAGGAAGCCAAATAAGGCCTGAACTCTCGGTTCATCAAATCTATAAATGCAACTGGGGTACTAGTGAACCCAAAAGACATCACTAGGAACTCATAATGACTGTAATGGGTCCTAAAGGCTGTCTTTGGGATATC
>NW_025858166.1:0-2309 GCF_002878395.1 Capsicum annuum
TATAACTTTTATATAAATATATTTAGAGAGAGATACTGTGAGAGAGAGGCCGGAGAGTAAATCGCCGCGTTATTATTTGGTGGTGTGGGATTTCTCAATGAAACTAATCTATATATAATAAAGAAGATGACGTGGCTTCTATTTTTTTTTTTCCATTATTTCTGAAAGATTCTGCTCAAAATTAAAATTAAAACCTATAGAAACTGGCGGCCAAAACAACTCTTTATTCAAACTATTTTGTCAAATATCATAAGTTTTAAATCCTTTGTCAAACATCTACTTAATTTCACGTCACCACCAACTTTTCCAACTTAACAATTTCAGTTCCAACCTTTATAATAATTCACTTTAACCCAATACTTCCAACTTAATAAATTCACCCACAAATTTCTAATAATACACTTCAACTCACTCCATCATCCACCACTATATATATAAAAATAATATCTAGGTTTCCAAAAATATTAAAAAAGATAATTCCAAAAGCTAAAAATAGAAAGTGGTTATTTTTCCCACCAAAAAATCCGATTCCGGCCATTTTTTTGGCGTTATTTTCCGACGATCAGCTGTAAATTAGTCCACAAACATCATAAGTTTGTCCATTGCATCCATTGTTACCCCATTTGTTTCCTATATTCTCAAACACACTTTCTACCATTGTTAAAAAGCTTTAAATCACTCACATTACTCAAAATCACTTTAGAAAGTGCATTACAGCAGCTCAGGTGACTCCAAGTTCATTTCTTTATTCCATAAACCCAACAATCATTGATTACAAGCAATATTTGTAATTTCAAGTATTTGTACGAAAATCTGCGCAGTCATCGACCCGTCCTCGCCAGTCATCGACCGTGCATACAACTCGACATACATCATAAGCATAATTTACCATCGATCGAAGCTTAATTCTAGGATGTCTATTGTAGAATTTGTTCTGGTTTCTGGTGATTTCATGGGAGAATAGGTGGGGACTTCGAAATGTTGGAAATGGAGATCATTTAACAAGGTGACAATTTCCATTCCTATTCGACGCAATAGTTTGTACGACGAATTTGTTGCAAGCGTAATGCAGAGCGGGGATATAGATTGCGCGCCGAGCAACGTGGTGATTAGTTATGTAATGCATTCGAAGAAAAAGGTGAATCCTACGATCATAAATAGCGATGTACGTGTGCTGACGTACATAATGGATGCTGATGCAGATGGCTTTAGGCCAATTTTGAGGATAAATGTAGTTGAGAGGTCCTTTGAAGGACCTCTGAATTCATCAGCACCCTCACCGCGGCGCCCGACAGTCAACGATGATTTGCTCGACAACGATTTGACTGATTACGAGAACTATGTCGATGATACAATTAATATGGAAGATTATTCTATGCATATGGAAGACTTTTCATCGAACTTACAAGATGAAGAAGAAGACCGTGAAACGGAATCACAAGTAGGACACTCCTTCACCGACGGAACCAATTTCTGTTGTGGTCAAACATTCATCGACAAAAAAGAGCTAAAAATACAACTAGACGCAGCAGTGGTGAGGCAGTCTTTTGATTATTATATGGAGAAGAGCTGCATGAAATTGATGAAGGTGCAATGCTTATCTCGTGGTTGTGGCTGGCTGTTGCGGGCAAAAAAGTACGACACCTCAGACAGATTTTGCATATACAAGTATGTCGGGATGCACACGTACAGCATTGAAAACGCCACCTGCAGGCACAAAAAGGTCTCATTCGAATTGACTGCTTCAGTATGCGTAAATCATTTTCGATATGGTAAGGGTCCAAGCATAAGAGAAATTCAAAGAATTGTATTTAAGGAGTTGCGTTGCAATGCAAGCTATTGGATGTGTTGGAAAGGAAGTATAATTGCGAAGAACATCATTCGCAGGACACCGGAGCACGGATATGCTTGCTTACCGGCTTTTTCCCACATGGTAGAGTTATTGAATCCCGGTTCTTCTTACTCTATCATGGTAAATCGGATGGATAGATAGTTCGTTTGCTACTTCTTAGCATTCGGAGCTTACATACGAGGATATGCCCACATGAGAAAGGCAATTGCCGTCGATGGCACATATTTGTATGGCAAGTACGGGGGATTTCTGCTGAGCGCCGTTGCACAGGACACCAAAAATCATATATTTTCGATTGCCTTTTGTGTCGTCGATAAAGAGAACGATGTTTCTTGTACCTTCTTCTTCTAGAAGCTGAAGTCAATCATAGAAGATGAACCAGATCTATGCATCATCTCCGACAGGCACATTAGCATCGCCAATGCCTTCTCCCATGTATACAGTCATGCACATCACG
>NW_025858167.1:0-1430 GCF_002878395.1 Capsicum annuum
AAGATGTGCATAAAAGAGGCAGTTATTGTAATAAGTGGAATTATACGTTGTGACTGTTTGAATATTGTATAAGGTGACATTATACATTCTTATTTTGGCCAAAGTTTTGCACTTTTTAATATTGTATAAGGTGACATTATACATTCTTATTTTAGACAAAGTTTTGCACTTAATAGTGTGATATTATACATTATGGAATATTACATTATAATGTATAAGTTATAATATATCAGTCATTATACATTACTTATTTTGAAAGGTGATATAATACAATCTAACAAGCTTATAGGTCATACATATTTAAGGTGAAATTGTGTATTATGACATTATATATTACTGCAGTTTATTATTTAAATGCATAAGTTGCCCTCACACATGTCTAACTTTTGTTTAATTATGGTCTGATTTATTTTTTTAAATGTATTAGTTATCATCACGCATGTGTAACTGTTGTGTAATTAGGGCCTGATTTTATTTTTCCAAGACATGAAATATCGATTTAGCCGTTTAAGTAAATTTGATTTTTTTCACATGTATAGCGATGTTATAATTATTGAACGGACTGTTACTTCATCATTTTTTCTTTAAATCAGGGACTGTGGCGTCTTTGTGTTTGCCTGTGCAGAAATATTAAGTGAAGGGCAACAAGTCCATTCATATGGGTTTGATGCTGGAACTGAATGTGCACACTATGCTTCATTACTATGGCATTACGGAATGACAAAGGCAAATGAAGGGTACACGAGTGATAATGAGGATCCTCCTCGGCCGAGGAATATTTATCTCCAAACAATTGATGAAAGTGCACTTGTTACTTTAGAGTAGATTTTTTTTTATAATAGTCGTCATTGAAATAACTATTTTTTTTTATGTTAAATCGTTACAATGTTATTTTTTGAATGTTAATTCACATTTTATGGATGTCCTTATTTTTATTATACATACATATCTTCTGAAGAAATGTTTTGCAATTACTTACCCTATATTGTAATGTTACTAATATAGTTTGGTAGTTATTAAGTTTGCCTTACATTTTATTATATATAACGTATAAAATTAAATTACAAAATAATGTGTTATTGTATATCAACATATTGAATTTTTAGCTGTAGGTAAATTATGTTATAAGTTAATAATACATTAAACAAGTGTCTCATACGTTAAAACTTATGTATTACATAACATCATACATGTTGTTAAACGTTCATGACTTAATAGAAAATAAAGAAAATATTTAACATCATACATATTTAAAAACTATAACACTATATCATATATTATTAACATACTTTTAATGTATTTTTTATATTAAATACTTTGTGAATGTATCATACATTTACACAAAAGTATAATCTATAACCATACACATAAAACAAAATGAAAAAGGCAACTTAAATTTTCACGAATTATGTTACATAAGTCTGTCATTT
>NW_025858169.1:0-8815 GCF_002878395.1 Capsicum annuum
ATGTTCACTGATACTGAAGCTTGAATTCCTGAAATATTCCCAAGTTTTTTTTTTTTTGGTTATCCGTCTTATGTTGCGGAGTTTTTGACACTGAACCCTTAGTAAAACCACTCTCTCTTAGCCATTCTGGATGTATGATTCAAGCTATAATCTCTGCTTCATCTTTTAAATTTATTATTAACAAATTAATAGGTTATTAATATCCGCCTCTTGAACAATTGTTTGATTTGCAGAGAAGAATTTTTGCGAGGCTCTATAATTTCTTGCATTACTCATTGTTCTCATATCTACCACAAAAAGTGCATTCTAGTGCACAGAGCTGTCCTTTTAATAGACCCTTGTAGTTGGAGCTTCCCCATACTCTGTGCAAAGTGAGTTTTAGTGCACGGAGCTATTTTTTTATACCTATTATAACATTTATTTGGTAGTTGTTAGTTTTCTTTTCTGAATATATTGCACTGCTTTTCTTTCTAATTAATATGACTTCTTCAGTATCTTTTATTCTTTTTAAATAATAATAATTACCTTAATCTGTAGCATTTGTTCCAAGATTCTTTCGAAAATAGTTTATCTATCTCAACGAAGTACCACAAGGTCCATGTACATTCTACTCTTTTCAAACTTCATACTTGTGGATTTCAATTTTCATTTAAATTTAAAGACATGATTTTATTAGAAAAATATCATGATATAGTATCATACTTAAATTTTGCCTTCACAAAAAATGAAATGCATCTTCATATTACCTTTTAATATATAATTACTACTTTTAAAACTAACTTTTTATTTATTACCATCAATATCATCTATAGTATGTATTGAAAATAAATGACACAATACATAAATAGATATGTTAACTTGTTGAATTTTATATAAGTTTAAGTGACTACTCATGTACACTCAATGTTGGAGAATATAGCTGTGATTTGGTATCAAGTTACAGGACATGTTTATGTATTATGTCAAAATAAATTATTTATGTAATATAAGATGTATCACAAACATTTTGAATTATATTATGTTTGTTACGTAAAGAATAAGCACGGTCAATTGAAAAAAAGATTATTCACGCAATATAAATGAAATATAATTGTTATATTTGAAAAGTTTTGTTTTATTGTTATAGATGATAAATACTCCCTCCGTCCCATTTTATTCATTCCAAATTTCTTAATTTGTTATCTCATTTTACTTGTCCTTTTTTTACTTATCAAGACAAGATAATTTTTTTTTCCCATTATATCCTTAATGTAATTGATTACTCTTTATTATTAGCATTCTTGAAAAATATTGCAAAGAAGAGTACCATTAAGAGTACATCATTAAGAATATAAATGGTGCTTTGGTATTAGCCGTTCATCAATATTGGAACTAACAAGATACAATTAAGAGGGGCAAAATGGTAAAATTACATTATCAATTATTATTTTCTTAATACTTATGCTATGCTAATTTGGAATGGGTAAAATGGGATGAAGGGAGTATCTTTTAAAATTTGGTGCATGTATTGAGAGAAACGAAAAAAGAAGCGAAAATATTTTCTAAATTGGTGGTTGTCTCACAACGTCTCCGATTTTTTCAATTGTATCCATGGCTGAAGATGGAGGAAACGGGGCGGAGCAACCGGCGTCCGACCCGAACCCGTGCCCGATTTGCCTTGCATCATTTTCTGACGAGTCTTATTTGGATCAATGTTTCCGTACGCCTCCTTTCTTTGTTAGTCTTATTACACATTTATACACAGTCATTGTTAAGATGCAATTTCATCACTTTTAACCTCTAATTCAGTATCTTTATATACCCTTTTTGCCTAGTTATTACTCCCTCTGATTCAATTTGTTTGCCTAGTTTCGGCTGCGAGACAGAGTTTATAAAATTGAAGAACTACCTTAATTTTTTTTCTTTTTGATAACCGCGGTGTCCGGTTCAGCTTGCACGCATCTCGACTAATGCCACAGGATACCTGGCGCATCTCGACTAATGCCACGGGATACCTGGAACCTCTCACGACCAGCAGTACCAGGTAACACTGTTCACCAAGACTATAACAGATGGGAAAAAATTACCAAGTGTTTGTCTCTATTGGGAATTGGACCAAAGACCTCATTGTGTTCATCCCACTTCATTGAACTACTAGGCCACATCCTTGGGTGCAATCTTGTGGTCAACTTAAATGTGTAGAATCTGCCAAAAGTGAAAAGTTAAAATTAAATATTCCCTAACAAAAAGGGGAGAAACATTCTTTTTTAAACTAACTAAAAATGAGAATTAGACAAACAAATTGAAACAGAGGGAGTACTCTTGTGCACCTGCTTCAGTAAAGTATCCTTAATGTAAGGTCCCAACCTGTTTTATCATTCTTGTTTGTTCTTATTTGGTGAAAGTTTTGTAGTTTCATGAGCATTAGTAAAATAGATCCCCTCAGGAATGGTTGCAATTTGGTATGCATTGATTGATGAACTGCTATTAACAATAATATGTTTACCCCTAGATGCCACACTTTCCGCATTAGAGTGCTTTTACTATGCAAGAACCTCAAGAAAAATGAAACGTTTTTTTTAAAGATGTATTTGAGAGGATTTCAGTAATTATAACTTCCATGTAAATGTATATCACACTTGTGAGATCAACACCATGGGATTAAATATTTGGTCTTACAAACTTTTTGCTTGATCTGAAAAGTTGTTAGCGTTCAACTCAGTGTGGATATAACTAAGTGGATAGATCAGAGAGGTGCATACATAAATATATACAGTATGTCTGGAGATGTTTTGCTGAACTTAATCGGATTTTTGTCCCTTTAGAAACTCTTCTATCATTAATATTAAAAACTCTTAGTAATTAGAAATGTCTTAATGAAAATTGCCGTCAAGTTTAAGGGATTGGTTCCGCATTGATTGTAACTCACTTCGAGAATCTTCATTTCCTTCACCAAGTCACCGCCAACAATCAACTCTTATCATTTGGTGTCAATTATTATGTTATTAAGCCTTAAAAAGAAAAAAAAAAAAAAAGAAAAACATCCTAAAGAATAGGGACCATTTTAGTAATTTTGTTCTATTTCAAAGAACAAAATTCAAGAATATATAACCAGGTCAGCAAGGGCCCTTCAACACTCTATTAAATCCCTAAACATGAAAGCAAGCATACACTCACCAACGTCACAGTCAAAAACGTTTTAAATAAATTTCCATCTTTGGGTATTTGCCGCTCTTTGATTTTTACCGGATATCCCAACTATTAATTATAGCACTCTATCACCCTTCCTAAGGAGAAAAAAGTCTATTTGAGTTTTGGCCACCGAACTACGATAGGTAATAAGATGCTCCTCTTTCTTTGGGAAACTCAAATTCACTATCCACAACCCAAAACCTCCCAAAAGCTCCTCTCCTCCTCCCCGTCTAAACCCGCTTGCGGAGCTTAGGCACTAATAACATTCAAATTCACCACCCACAACCCAAAAGCTCCCCAAACCTCCTCTTCTCCTCCTGTCCAAACCCGTTTGCGGAGCTTAGGCACTAATAACATTCAACGTAGACCATCCAATAACTAACTTAATCAATATCAACCTATCGTTGACCCGCTTAACCTCCACCCCTACACCCTACGCTCTTTATCTATTAAGATATCTACCCCATTCCTATGCCTCTTGCTACCAGAGTACCACAACTTATACCGGTCTACATCCCTTGCGTTAGAACCTACCCATTTGGTTTCTTGGACACATGTTATACTAATCCTCCTCTTCCTAAGAATCTTTACGAGCTCTATAAACTTACCTTGAAGAGTCCCTATGTTTCAAGACCCAATTCTCAACCTAGAGGCTCCCTTATCCTACTTAACCCTACTACCCCTCGCCCTTAACCCCGAACTTGACCCTAACTCAGACCTAAACCCAGACCTCACCTTGGGCCCTGGTCTCAGCCCCAAGCCCGACCCGACCTATGACATGAACCTAGTCTACCATCGCCACCACAACCACAACTCAATAAGAGAAGAAAATATAAAGGCACACAAATAGATAAGGCTAACAAGAAACAATGGTAATAACGAATAAATCAGTACTGAAGCTTGAAGTTGTGCCCACTGTATGCTAAGGAAACAAATAAAAATCTACAGGAAAGAATCAAAAATCAACATTGTATTCCAAAAGCAATAAATCTATCAAAAAGAAACAAGAATTAACAGCGTATGCCACAAACAATAAAACCAATTTACTACAACACAAATTTTGATAAATAACAATCAATAACGAGAAATATACCACCCACAAAAATTTTAAAACTAACAACAACTGAAAACAACACGTACGACGGTAAATAGATATGCTACTCTCAACTACAACGAAGTAACAGAGAAAGTGGAACCAGTAATCCAACAACAGTCAAGAGACAGGACATATTCGCCATCAACAGTCAAGAAACCTAGACAAGATAACTAGAGGAGATGAAACAAGTGCACTTGATCCGGGGAGAAGACGAAGTGGGGGCATTTTCGTGATTGATTCTTCGAATTCCGGCAAGTTGGTGCAAAAATTGATCGCCGGAATTTTGTTGTCGTCACATTTACCTACTGCTAATACGGCCCCTGAATTTGGTCGCTGAAAAATGTACGCTTCGAGTCGCTAGAGAACTTGTAGTGTATGTAAGGGATTAGAGAGAAAAAGAAAAGAGAGGAGAGAAAAAGAAAGATTTGCAGATTTGTTCGAAGAAAAAAAGAATTAACAACTATTAATTATGTTTTCCTATTTTTCATAGGCAGTTATTAATGATTTATCTATTAATTATGTTGCTTTTAATTATCTGTAGACATCATTAAGGAGGTTATTCCTCCACTTTCTCATTTCAATAGTTGTAGGAAGTTATTTCTTTGATATTAGGGGGTGATTAATCCACTAATTATATGTAAATTTATTTGGCTTCAATGAAAAGGTAAGCAGAAAATATTTCAGTTTTTAGTACTTTAACTAAACCAACGCCATAGGTCGTTGAAAGAAAACATCAGGTTTCATCTTACAAAGTCCCATAACTAAATCCATATCCGGGAATCGTAACGGAAGCTTTATGTGAAATAACTTTCCTACAACCGATCGAATTTTAGCAATTATATTATCATCATTATTTATTAAACCATGTAAATAATAGTCTATGTGGCCAAAACTTATATTTGGAGCAATTATATTTGGCCCACATGGAATATATTATTTGCATGGTTTAATAAAGAATGATGATAATATAATTGTTAAATCCTATTGGTTGTAGGAAAGTTATTTCACTTAAAGCTTCTGTTACGGTCCCCGGATTTGGATCTAGTTATGGGTCGTAGTAAGATGAAATCTGATGTTTTCTTTCTATGACCTATGATGCAGGTTGAATTAAAGTACTCAAAAACTGAAATATTTCCTACTTACCTTTCCATTAAAGCTAAATAAATTTACATGTAATTAGTGGATTAATCACCCCCTAATATCAAGGAGATGAAACAAGTGCACTTGATCTGGGGAGAAGACAAAGTGAGGGAATTTTCTTGATTGATTCGTCGTATTCCGGCAAGTTGGTGCAAAATTTGGTCACCGGAATTTTGTTGTCGTCACATTTACCTACTGCTAATACGACCCCTAAATTTGGTCGCTGAAAAATGTACGCTTTGAGTCGCTAGAGAAGTTACCCCAGACTTGTAGTGCATGTAAGGGATTAGAGAGAGAAAAAGAAAGAGTGCAGATTTGTTCAAAGAAAAAGAGGAATTAACAACTATTAATTATGTTTTCCTATTTTTCATAGGCAGTTATTTATGATTTATCTATTAATTATGTGTAGACATCATTAAGAAGGTTATTCCTCCACTTTCTCATTTTCAGTAGTTGTAGGAAGTTATTTCCTTGATATTAGGAGGTGATTAATCCACTAATTATATGTAAATTTATTTGGCTTTAATGAAAAGGTAAGCAGAAAATATTTCAGTTTTTAACACTTTAACTCAACCAACACCATAGGTCGTTGAAAGAAAACATCAGGTTTATCTTACAACGTCCCATAACTAGATCCATATCGGGGAATCGTAACAAAAGATTTATGTGAAATAATTTTCCTACAACCAATAGGATTTTAACAATTATATTATCATCATTATTTATTAAATCACACAAATAATAGTCTGTGGGCCAAAACTTATATTTGGAGCAATTATATTTGGCCTACATGGACTATATTATTTGCATGGTTTAATAAATAATGATGATAATATAATTGTTAAAATCCTATTGGTGGTAGGAAAGTTATTTCACTTAAAGCTTCTGTTACGGTCCCCGAATTTGGATCTAGTTATGGGACGTAGTAAGATGAAATCTGATGTTTTCTTTCTATGACCTATGGTGTTGGTTGAATTAAAGTACTCAAAAATTGAAATATTTCCTGCTTACCTGTCCATTAAAGCCAAATAAGTCTAGATACAATTAGTGGATTAATCACCCTCCTAATATCGAGGAAATTAATAACTACTGTAATGAGAAAGTGGAGGAATAACCTCCTTAATGATGTCTACAGAGAATTAAAAACAACATAATTAATAGATAAATCATTAATAACTGCATAAGAAAAATAAAAAAACATAATTAGTAGTCGTTACTTTCTTTCTTTCTTCGAACAGATCTGCACTCTTTTTCTTTTCTTTCTAATCCCTTGCAGGCACTACAAGTCCGGGGCAGCTTCTCCGACAAATCGAAGCGTATATTTTATAGCGACCAAATTCAGGGTGGTATCAATAGTTGGTAAAGATGACGACAACAAAATTTCGGCGACTAATTATTGCACCAACTTGTCGGAATCCAACGAATCGAACTAGAAAATTCCCTCACTTTGTCTTCTCCCCGGATCTGGTGCACTTGTTTCATCTTCTCTAGGCTTCTTAACTGTTGGTGGCGGATACGTTCCATCTTGTTCGATTTGTATTTCAGTCTTTTCTCTGTTGGTTTCTTGCCTGATTATCTTTGACTGTTCTTGTTGGATTACTGTTTCCTTGTTACTTCGTTGTAGTTGAGATGAGCATATCTATTTATTGTCGTATGTACTGTTATTTTCTAAATCCTTGTGGGTAGTATAGTTCTTGTTATTTATCAAAATTTGTGTTGTAGTATATTGGTTTTATTGCTTGTGGCATACGCTGTTGAGTCTTGTTTCTTTCTTGTAGATTTATTGCTGTTGATTCTTGATTTTTATTTGTTTCCTTAGCATATAGTGCCGCAATTTTAAGTTTCATTACTGATTTATTCGTTATTACCATTGTCTTGTTAGCCTTATCTATTTGTGCACTTTCGCATTTTCTTCTCTTATTGAGTGATCGTTGTGGTGGTCAATGCTAGAGGGTTATGTCATAGGTCATGGTAGGATTTGGGGCTAGGGCCCAGGGTGAGGTCTAGGTTAGGTTCGAGGTTGGAGGCGAGGGGTAGTCGGGTTAAGTGGGATAAAGGAGCCTTTAGGTTAAGAATTGGGTCTTGGAACACAGGGGTTCTTCAAGGTAAGTTTATAGAGCTCGTGAAGATTCTTAGGAAGTGGAGGATTAGTATAACATGTGTCCAGGAGACCAAATGGGTAGGTTCTAAGGCGAGGGATGTAGACAGGTATAAGTTGTAGTACTCTGGTAGCATAAAGTGTAGGTATCTTTGTAGATGAAGAGCATAGGGGGCAATTGGTGGAGGTTAAGCGGGTCAATGTAGGTTGATGTTGGTTAAGTTAGTCTATTTTGAAGTTATTAGTGTCTAAGCTCCGCAACCGCAAGTGGGCTTTGATGAGGAAAAGAAGAAACCGCAAGTGTGCTTTGATGAGGAAAAGAAGAAGAGGTTTTGGATGAGGTGGTGAGAGGCACTGAGAAGCTCTTCGTAGAAGGGGATTTCAATAGACATATAGGGTCTATATCGAGAGGCTATGATGATGTGCATAGATGTTTCGATTTCAGGGAAAGGAATAGAGCAACTTCACTTTTGGATTTTACTAGGATCTTTGGGTTGTAGGTAGCGAATTTGAGTTTTCTGAAGAAGGAGAACCTTATTACCTTCCGTAGTTCAGTAGCCATGACTCAAATAGACTTTTTGCTCCTTAGGAAGGGTGATAGAGCGCTATCTAAAGACTGTAAAGTCATACCAAGCGAGAATCTTTTGACCTAAAAAAACTTCTGGTGATGGAATTGGAAATCAAAAAGGGCAGAAAAAAGAGGGGTATAGAGGATCGGCCTAGGATTAAGTGCAATAGCTTGAATTTGGCTAGTGCATTGGAGATTTGGGTGAAGCTGACAACAATAGGGGCTTGGGAGAGTGGATAGTATGTGGGAGACGACTGCCAGTTGCAGCCGGCTGTTCTTCTTTGTTCTTTGCAGCTCTATCTTTCTAATTGTTTTTTGTTGTATGTGTTCTTAGTTCTAACATCTGTATATATTTTCATTATTTTTTTTCTCTTGTAGTATATTTCTTTATTCAATGGCTCAAAAAAAATAAAAATAAAGCTTGGGCGTGTGGAATTGCAATGGGCAATAATAGTTTATTATTTTGTTTGCTTGTTATGCCTATATACTGTCTTTTTAATTTAAGAATTGAAAGATTATGTTATTTATTGAGTTCTTGGCTATTTATTTGTCCATGATTAATATTTTTAAATGTTGTACTAAATAGCATTTTAATGAAAAAAGGCATGTGCTTCGCTTCACGCTTCTATGAAGCGAGCCCTCATCGTTTTTTTCCGCCTCTCGCTTTTCAAAACACTGTCTTGAAATGTGAGACCATCTCATCTAAAATCTTAAGCTATTAGAGAGAGCATACTTTTTTTTA
>NW_025858169.1:11815-19502 GCF_002878395.1 Capsicum annuum
TCCAACCACATGAACATCAACCACCAACAACATAAATATCATAATACATAATTTAGAATATGGTTCTTGAGCGGATGAAAGAAGTACATGAATCAAGTCATGTATAACTTAGAAGGAAGATTCTTGATGATTGACGGAGGAATTTCCTTAAAATTGGATCTTCAAGCTTAATTATGCAACCCTAGTTGTTTTTCTCTTTTAGTGCTCTTAGATGATGAACTTAAGATGTTAGTAGGGTTATAATGTAATTAGGAGCTATATATTTCGTAGGGTTAAGTTTAGGGACGTGTAAGGAGTGTTAAAAGACTTAATTACCCTCAAAATAACTCAAAACGGAGTGTTTAAGTCACTTGAAACCATAAGATATGCGCCACATATGATATCACATATATTTACATAGGCGCCGCATATGATATCGCCTAAATTTATATAGGCGCCGCATATGCTATCGCCTATATCTAGATAGGATCCGCATATGCTATCGCCTATATGTACATAGGCGCCGCATATGCTATCGCATATGCTTTCCAGTAAGCCATAACTCCTAGCTCGGGTGTCAGATTTTGATGAAATTGGTATCATTGGAAAGCTAATTCGATTCTCTATAATTTGGTGGGTAGAAATATGAAGAAATACAACATTAACATCGAGTTATACTCGTTCAAATATGACCCTTACAAAATCAAACACTAAAATTTGATGGATTCAAAAACTCTTAGCTTGTATTACCTTAAGTGACTCATATGAACATGCTTAACGCATCATAAGCTATATTATCGCTAGGATACTCATTGTAAGTCATGTACTCAAGTATGAATTACAGGATAGGAGATTTCATATGTAGGAAAAATGATTCGTCTCCTAGCTTAGAAACATGTGGGGTATTATAGCTTCTCTCAAATCTCCAATGCACTGGCCAAATTCAAGCTACCTTACTTAATTCTAGCCCGATCCTTCACACCCCTCTTCTATCTTTTCTTTTTGATTTCCAATTCCATCACTAAAAGTTTTTGTTGGGTCGAAAGATTATTGCTGGGTATGATTTTACAGTCTTTATATAGTGCTGTATCACCCTTTCTAAGGAGCAAAAAGTCTATTTGAGTCTTAGCCACCGAACTCTGAAAGTTAATAAGGTGCTCTTTCTTCTTCGGAAAACTCAAATTCTCTATCCATAATCCAAAGGCCCTAGTAAAATCCAAAAGTGAAGTTACTCCATTCCTTACCTGAAACCAAAATCTCCATACACATCATCATAGCCTCATGATATTGTAATACCCCTATTTTCCTAGCTTAATTTAAGTCTTAGTACATGAGTAATCCCATATAAAATTTTTGAAATACTCAGTATTTTCTAGTTTAGAGCTCACCAATGCGTAGGAATTCAGTCAACTTTCCAACGATATAAAATTCACCCAAATTTGATATCCGGACGAAGAGTTAGAGCTATTTTTGTAAGACAGTGTACCACCTGGAACGTTAGCGTGTCGCGGAGCCAAGCCAAATGGCAATTGTCACTTTCCAGTGCTCCATCGCGATATTGGCGCATTGCGCCATGGGCTCAGTCACAATTGTTCTTTTTTAGTGTTCCAACGCAATTCTACCTCGTCGTGCTGAGTCCAAAATTCAAAATCAAAGGGGCACCATGATTCAACCACGTCGCGCCTGGCCCCCAGTTCCCAATTGTCATTTTCCAATGACATGGCGCGATAGCTCCGCGTCGCGCCAGGGCCCAAAATCGGATTTTTCAGTAATGAATTTTTCTTTATTCCCAGGGGTAGTTTGGTATTTTTTTCATGGCCCTAATCAGTCTTAACACGAAATTAAACCCCTAAATAACCTATTGCCTCATTATTTCCTCACTTTCTCTCAAGAATAAAACATTCTCTCTCAAAGAGGCAAAAACCCTAGTTCAAGAAAATTTAGAACAAGCCTAAGAATTCCTCCAAGAACCTTCAAGAAAGAATCTTCTAAGGTATGTTAGGTGTTCATCTATGGGTTTCTTTCACTCATAGAGTCCACGAATCCATTTTTAAAACCACAAAATTGTTGAATTATGAACTTCCATATTTGAATTAGATTGAATTCATGTTCATGATATTAGTTGGGTTTAAATCCATTATTTAAGTGCAAGTTTATGAAATTGAACAACATGTGTGATGAATATGTGAATATCTTGATAAACCCTTGAATTTACAAAGTGATTAATGTATCCATGATGTTAATTTGGTTTTCAATCCATGATTATGATAAGATTCATGAAAATAGAATAGTATTTAGGGGTAATTATATGAATAGCATGTTAAACCCATGAAATTGCAAGTTAGGAATTATAGTTTCCATGTTTATATATTATCTATGAATATGTGTATTAGGTCGTGCTTCCCAAGTGATTGATAGAATGTTTATGATGAAATCATGACATGCTAGTATATGTACAAGCTTATGCCCTACAAGTGTTTGATAAAATACTTATGTGAATGAAATAGTGACATTAAACCATGATAGCATGTATTCCCCATTCATGTACAAGTTAATGCATTACAAGTGTTTGGTGAAATGTCTCTATGAATGACTTATGAACAAGTAAACATTGTTATGTTATCAAGATTTTGCTAAGCTTTACTTTTCATGCTATCGAGTCCTGGGGGTATTTAATACCCGACAATTTAGCTTTTTACCTAGAGCCAATGTTAGTTATAGAATGGTATCAGTCATGTAACTATCAGTAGTACTCAGTCATCTACAGAACTCAGGAAAATTTAGTATCAGTCCAATTCAGTAAGTTAACACGATCAGTAGCAGTTCAGTCAAACCCAATATAGTCTCGTAATCTGTTCAGTATCTATTCAGTTGGGAGTAGGATTTAGCACTGAGAGAACCCAGGGATGGGGGCATTCCTGTTAGTGTAGGGTTTGACCCTTAGTAGCAATCCCTAAGTTACAAAACTATGTAGCCAGCAGAGGTGTAGATGACTTCCTGCTAGATGAGGGTTGACACATCTCTTATGAGTTTTCCTGCTAGTTAAGGGTTGACAAAATATCTTCCTACTAGTTAGGGTTAACTCACAGCCATTGTAGCACCCGTGGAACGATACTAATACCCTTTCAACTGGGGTCACAGGTTGGACCCCTATCAGCTCAGATTTGGGATATATCAGTTAGATGATTACCTCCCACAGTTTTAATTTCTATCTCAGTTTAGAATTCAGTTCAGTTTTACAGAATCAGGACTGTCAGACACAGTCAATTAGTATCAGTAATTCAGTTATTAGCAACTTCAGATATTAGTTACTCAGTTATCAAAACTTAGTACTCAGCTTCAGAAAAGCTCAGATATAATATATATCTATGTATGTCCACAGTATTGTATACTCAATATTTTTCAGTAGTATCAGTTATCCACGTACTCTTATATTCAGTTACTCTATATCATTCAGTCAGTCGTTGTTCATGTATATGAACCCTTGCATTCAGCCTTACCTCATCTAGCATACCAGTACGTTCCATGTACTGACCGCATACTCTTTTTTTGTGCTATGATGTCTCATATCATAGGTTCAGACGCTCAGGCTCCTGACTGTGCTTAGACATATCCAGTCAGCAGTTATAAATTTAATAGCGAGTTCTCATCTATAGAGGGCATGATTTTATTCCAGTAATCCAGTTTATCAGTAGATCATTAGTTGGAGTTAGTTGGGGGCTTGTCCCATCAACTCCACTTTCAGACAGTTCAGTTAGAGGCTTTTCAAAATAGACTAGTTCAGACAGTATTTTAGATTCAGATATTTTATCAGATGTTATTTATCAGTATTTCAGATTTTGAACCTTATGGCATTTCAGCCTATTTTTCACATTTAGTACAGTATATTATTCAGTGCTCACAGCAGATATCAGACATGGGTTAGCTTGTGGTCCTTCGGGGTCGTAAGTACCATGTAACGTCTGGGGTACAGTCTCGGGGCATTACAGATATAGACCTAATATGCCTATTAAAATCCTCTTCTATGAAGAGCTGCTCAGTGCTCGGAATGCCTTTCACCACCTCATCCAAACCTCCCAAAAGCTTTTCTTCTCCTCATTGTCTAAGTCCGTTTATGGATCTTAGGCACTAATAACATTCAATATAGACCCTCCAATGACTAACTTAATCAACATCAACCTATCGTCGATCCACTTAACCTCCACCACCTGTCCCCTATGCTCTTCATCTAACTAAGATACCTACCCCATTCCTATGCCTGACGCTACTAGAGCACCATAACTTATACCCGTCAACATCCCTCGTCTTAGAGCCTACCCAGTTGGTCCCCTAGACACAAGCTATAATCCTCCTCTACCTAAGAATCTTCACGAGCTCTATAAACTTACCTTGAAGAGTCCCCGTGTTCGAAGACCTAATTCTCAACCTAGAGGCTCCCTTATCCTACTTAATCCTACAACCCCTCGCCCCCAACCCCAAACTTGACAACAATAATAGAAAATAATAACACATACGATGGTAAATAAATATGCTATTCTCAACTACAACAAAGTAACAGAGAAATTGGAATCAGTAATCCAACAGAAACAATCAACGATAATCAGGCAAGAAATCAAGAGAGAAAAGACTAAAATATAAATATCGAAAAAAACAAAAATGTATCCACCACCAACCGTCAAGAAACCTAGACAAGATACCTAAAGAAAATGAAACAAGTGCAACTAATCCAGGGAGAAGATGAAGAGGCATTTTCTTGATAGATTCATCGAATTTCGACAAGTTGGTGCAGAAATATGTCGCTAAAATTTTATTGCCATCACCTTTACCTACTACTGATACCACCCCTGAATTTGGTCACCGAAAAATGTACGCTTTGAGTTGTCGGAGAAGCTACCCCGAACTTGTAGTGCCTGCAAGTGATTAGAAAGAAAAATAAAAGAGAGAAGAGAGAAGAAGAAAAAGTGCAAATCTATTCGGAAAAGAAAAGAGAGAAGAGAGAAGAGAGAAGAGAGAAGAGAGAAGAAGAAAGAGAGGAATTGACAACTATTAAAGAAAAATAAAAGAGAGAAGAGAGAAGAAGAAAAAGTGCAAATCTATTCGGAAAAGAAAAGTGAGAAGAGAGAAGAGAGAAGAGAGAAGAAGAAAGAGAGGAATTAACAACTATTAATTATGTTTTCTATTTTTCTTAGGCAGTTATTAATGATTTATCTATAATGCTGCTTTTAATTCTCCGTAGACACCATTAAGGAGGTTATTCCCCCCAATTTCTCATTTCAGTAGTTGTAAGAAGTTATTTCCTTGAAAATAGGGGGTGATTAATTCACTAATTGTATGTACTCCCTCCGTTTCAAAATAGTTGGTCCTTTTTGACTTGGCACTCCCCTTAAGAAAGTGTTTATTAGGGGTTTATTTACCAAATTAACCTTATTAATTATGTTTTAAAAAAATAAATTTGATTAAATCTACTTTGTTTAGTTATTTAATGTTGAGGGTAGTATTGGAAGAATATAATAAAATACTCTTGATATTTTATCAAAAGGGACAACTAAATTGAAACAAATATTTTAAAAAGAGGGTCAACTAAAACGAAATGGAGGAAGTAATTTATTTGGTTTTAGTGGAAAAACAAGCAGAAAATATTTCAATTTTTGAGTACTTTAACCCAACCAGGGCCATAAATCCATAAATCATAGAAAGAAAACATCAGATTTTATCTTACAACGTCCCATAACTAGATCCATATTCGAGAACCATAACAAAAGCTTTATGTGAAATATCTTTCCTACCACCAATAGGATTTTAGCAATTATATTATCATCATTGTTTACTAAACCTTTCAAAAAATATTAGTCCATGTGGGCCAAAACTTATATTCTCTCACTTAACGAATGTTTGTCATTATAAACTTAAAGGTTTAATAAAAGAGTTAATACATAAAAATGACCCTAAATTTGACATCAAATTATAACTTTGACCTTAAATTTTGATAGTGCACAAATATGACCTTTAACTATTCAAAACTGCACAAATATGACCTCCGATCCTACGTGGCAAAACGAGTGTTCAACACGCAAAACTGGGCGTGTTCAGCTTAAAATCTAAGGGTATAATACATAAATATGACCTTACACTTTGACAGTGCACAAATATGTCCACATTCCAAAAACAATGCAGAATGATTGTTCATATATCAGGAACCTAAATGGCGGGATTACTTAATTGGTTCAGATATAATGGTTAATATAATTGGCTTGTTTGACTAATATAAAAGTGGGGAAAGCCACAGACACAACTTTCACATGCAACTCCAAACAAAATACTTTGGACTATAGAGGTACTTATACAAAGAGGAAATATTTTGATCTAAATATGTACCTTAAAGGACCTGCTGTTTTTTCTTCGCAACACCTTCAAAAATTCCGTCAGGTCCAAAATTACAAGACAAGTTTAGATGATCAATTGGACCTCGTAGCTGGAATGAAACAGTAAATTCACCCGGTGGGCATAAATTCTGAGTTTGCATCTTAAAAACCATATTCTTCCTGCGAATCTTCCTCTCTCCGGTCACGCTCACCCCTTTTATGAGAATTCTCCCATTTGGTCCAACATCACAGCGAAAGACTTCTGTAACCACATGAATGGGAAGATCTCTTAATCATCAATTTGATTCATATGGATGCAATTTGACATTCATTGACCACATAAAAAGAACAGATTAAATGATGGTCTACAATCATTACAGGAAACATAGAAAAGCCTTCATTGGAGCCAAAACAAGAGCAACCCAATGATGGTCTACAATCATTACATGAAATATAGAAAACCCTTCTGGCGCCAAAACAAGAGCAATCCACTGTGATAAACAAAAACACCCATTAAAAGAAGCAAGCATAATATCGATGAGAGATAATAAAAGTTTAACACATGGAACACAATATACCCATACTAAGCTAAACATAAATGGGATACAGATGTATCACAGAAGTATAGAGATCAAAGATATGACGAGCAGGAGAGAAAATGCATCCCCAAACTAATATCATTAGCAGACCCTGCGTCCTAGGGTACTGACAAACACTCTAGAAGGGAGGAATTTCAATGAGAGCCAGGTAATCAAGGTAGGCAAACTGAAACATTTCTTGAAGCATCTGAATGACAAAAAATTACGGTTGTAAAGCTCACTGCACACCTGGGAAGAAGGCTTATGCAAGTAATATGTGGTCCTAGAAACCAAACATTTTTTTAATCAGTGAATAAAATGGAACACTCATCTCTATAGAGAAGTAGAAAATGAAGGCATACAGATATCCTATGACTAACGCTCGATAACAAAGCCTTTGACCTTTGTATCATTTCCCAAATATTGTTTAGTTCTAATCAAACTCGGTTTCATTAGAACCTTTGTGGAAGAACTACTGAAACTATTGGCGATGAGGTCTTTATGTCTGAACCTCCTGTTTTTTTTTTTCTTTTTGGATATAACTCATTCTACATGCATTGATTTCATATTTAAGTTTCAGTATGAAATGAAGGACATTTTGAGAAAAAGTAAAAGACAGATTTTATCTGAGTAAGGTGGAGAATGCAGCATATTTATCAGCATGGTATTTCTGCAATGCATCAACAAGTTACATTCATATACAGAACATATGGTCGTAACAGATATTGTGATTTTCAACTTGATGTATTAAATATATAAAAAAAAAAA
>NW_025858170.1:0-1136 GCF_002878395.1 Capsicum annuum
GGAGGGTCCTGAACAGAAAGTAAAGTCCCATTTTTCAGGAGGGTCCTGAACAGAAAGTAAAATCCCACGGATGTGCATTTCCATTGGTAGCTGAATTAAGTGAAAGCAAATTTGCCCCTATTCAACAAAGAAAATTTGTCAGTTAAAAACTTAGTGGTGGCTTGCAGCTCTTGGCTTCTCAGGTATCTGCCCCAGCACTCGTTCCTTTCATCTTTGTTCCAAATTGCTGACACTTGCCCTGTCTTGCCGCATCATTGACCTGAATCCAGATCGAGGGAAATGAGTTCTGACTCGAACAATGGTTTTCCATTTTACCATGCCTCTAAGGTGAACTCTTTTCCCAAATCTGAATACTTCCACGAATCCAACAGCTTGTCGGTTGATAGACTTTCTTTGCTTCGTGTTGAATTTCGATCATATTTCTTTCATGTGATGGTCCTTGGATTTTCCTCATATAATGGGAAAGACTGGTAGTAAATTTTGAAATCCTTTCTCGCTTGTTTTGACACAGACTGGACTTAAAATGTAAAGAAATGATGGTGACTTTTAGTTTGATAAATGACATAAAAAGACAAAAAGCATGAATATGTAAATGAAAGAAAAGGGCAATGTCCTATATTCAAAAAGAAAACTTATCTGAATACGACAACCAACTCCAATGAGTATGACATACATTTTGGATTAAGCTGCTTGATCTTTCTATTTAAACTCCCCATTTATTGTTGAGTTCGTGCCTTTGCCGCTGAGCCGCTTCTTGAAATCCATTGGACTCATACATCACATTCAATTGACGAGATCTTAAAAGACTTTCGCCAACAAATCTCTTTCTTTTCACTTTTCACTTTTCTCTTGAACTCGTCATCGCCTTACGGTGCCCGTAAGGGTTTTCACCAATAAGACTCTCATTTTTATTTCTCTCCACTCACCATCGCCTTATGGTACCTGCGAGGGTTTTCACCAATAAGACTCTCTCATTTTGTATTTCTTTCCTGATTTCTTATGTTGAGGGAGACAAGTGGTAACTCACAATGTATCATCATATCCATTGCATGCTTAGCCTTAACATTATCAAAAATTGATCTGAAGGACTTTCTTTGGTTGTAACTTGGCTTTCGGATAAGGTTACAAAAGAATGG
>NW_025858171.1:0-1265 GCF_002878395.1 Capsicum annuum
CGTGTTTCATGTCAAGCCCACGCGTGCAACACACGTATACTTGACTAGTATATATAAAAAATGTTGAGGATATTACAAGTATTATTTGAACTTTTTGCCCTTCACTAAAAGTCTCTACTTTAGACAAAATCATATTTATCACTATTTTTCTAATACTGAAGAATTGAAAATTAATCAAATATCTATAGTAAAATATTTCCTTGGATACCCCCCGCCGCCGCTACCCCCGTAGCATTCACCGCTGATTGCTGCTCCTCCGGCTGTTGGAGATGGTAATGGGGTACCTGCATTGGGTATCCTCCTCCGGCCGCTGCATTCTCCGATGAGTTTTTTGATGTGTTCTCTATTGAGCTTTTGATGAATGGGTGACAAAATCGAGGTTAACAAACACAGAGAGTGAGAAATGGGTGTGTTGCACTTCCGGTCATACTCACTATTTGTAACAAACTCCATTTGCACTATTTGTAACAAACTCCATTTGTACATATTAGCGAATAAACGCGGGAGTAAGGTCCACCATCCTTAGTAGCGGACGGAACCTCGTTTCTTTGTAAGCGGTAGCCGGTGGAATCATCTGAGTAAAAAAATGCCTCAGCCACGTCCATTTTTTTTGTGATGGTCGAAAACGACAACTTATCAACAACCAAAATCATGAATTGAACTCAAAAGCAGGTTCAATTCAACTATGATAAAGAGACGATCCAAATACAATAACATGAATGTTGATAACCGAATAGTCTGTAAAGGCAAAATAGCAGCTAATAATATAAAATGTTGAACGAAAGACATTAGCATTTGAAAGTTTTGAGTGTAAGTGGTTTTAATGGAAGTTTTAAGGTGGAGACGATTACAATGAAAATGAGTCGGGTGAAAATGAGTGAGTTGGGTTGGTGTGCGTATACGTATGTATGTTGGGTTGGGGTAGAAGAATTATATTGTAAATTTTTTTATTAGAATAAAAATATATTAAGATTTAAAAAGAAATAATTAGTGATGTATTTTATTCTTTCACTTTGAATTTATTTATCATAGTTTAATCTGACATAATTATTTAGTAAATAATTATTTGTATTGTGAATTTATCATATTATTCTTATTAATTGATGTTTAAAGGGTGTTTGAATTAGTTTATTTTAAATATTTTAGTTTTTAAGTATTTTTTTATTTTTAAAGATATTTTGCAAAAACAAAAAGTGTTTTTACACATTTAACATTAAACAAGTACATACAAAAAAGAAAAAGCCAAAAGTGGTTGCTATATAGTT
>NW_025858172.1:0-1613 GCF_002878395.1 Capsicum annuum
CCGAGGATTGAAATGAGAAATTTACAGAACAGTTGGTTGGGAGAGAGTTGAGAGAAGCTGTCGAGAGAAGGATGAAAGACAGTTTTATTTGAATTGAAGAGGGGAACTCGAAGCCCAACTATTTGTCGCCGAAGGTAGAAGTCTCCGGGGCTTGAAGGGAGAAAAGAGGGAAACTCGAAGCCCAAATATTTTTCACTGGAGGTAGAAGTCGTCGGGGGTTGAAGGGAAAAATTTTGCGGAACTATTGGTTGGGAGAGAGTTGAGAGAAGCTGTCGAGAGAGATAAGAGAGTGGTTGATTTGGATTGAAGAGGGGTGTGGGTTGGGTTAATTTGTATTTTTGAAAAGATTAGAAAGTTTTAAAAATATTAATCAAGTCCACAATTAACTTAATCAAGTTTCCTAATGAGGTTTGACCCTATCTATTGGTCAATGTCACCAATCCTCCATTCAAGACTTAGAAGACACCTTTCCTTTAATTTTCTCAAGACACTACAACGTTAATACGTGACTCTATTTGGTCGTTATTAACTATGATCGACACATATGAATTATATGATTTGTAATATTTGTAGATCGTGTAAATGTATATCATGTCTAAAGTATTTTAAGTTTTGACTGTTGTTATTGAATATTTTAAATTATATTAGAAATTTATATAAATATGTAGTTTTAATTTATTTAAGCATAATAATTAATAAAATTACTTTATTAGAGATCATTTTAATAACAAATATACGTAATGATAGAAAATTATCAAAATTGACGTAACATAAGGGAGCAAGACTACGGCATTAACACGTGACTCTCTTGGGTTGTTGCTAGCAAATAGCAATAGTTGACGCATATCAACTATATAATTTTATGATTTTTATAATATGTCAATATGTATCATGTCTAAAATGTTTTGAATTTTGATTGTCATTATTAAAGTATTTTTAAATTATATTTGAAAGTATTTAAATGCGTAGTTTAAATTTAATTAGACATAATAATTAATAAAATTACTTAATTAGAGATCACATTTACAAAAAATATAGGTGTAAAAGTATACTACTTATTTACATAAAACTTTAAATATAATTAGAAAGCCAAATTAATTTAACCAAAGTCATTCGATCAAACAAATTATCATAAGTTAATATTTCTAAATTTCTTCACTTAGCATTAAGAGAAAAATTTGGCATTTATCCAATTGTTTTTGTACATAATTCTTCCAAGTAAAGTGAACAAAAAAAATGTTCAATCCCCATATATTGAAAAAACCCCATATATTAAAAATAGTTAACAAATTATTGAGAAAAATTTAAATTGAGAAAGGGTAAAAATGTAACCAAAAATTCAAGTTGCAGTGTGAATAAATATTCAAATATCATCGTGGTCAAAAGAATTTTTTTTTTCAAGTTCTTAATAACAAAAAAAGGCCAAAAATACCCTTAACATATTAGAAATAGTTTAAAATTCATTCCTTCCAAATTCCATCAACTAGATTAAATTTGTCCTCCTTCCACCTATTGAATAAAAAATATTAATTTACACCAAAATATTGATTTATAGGTCATTAAAATGTGTCAGGTAAGGGCATTAATTTAAGGAGGAGGAGGACCGCGGGGGG
>NW_025858173.1:0-2219 GCF_002878395.1 Capsicum annuum
TTGCAAAATTTCTTGAATTTTGGACATTCTGGACAAGGTAAAGTTTAAACATACTTGTCGTATGCTAAAATATGTTTTGGTACTCCTTTATAGTATGATAGATAGAGTTTTGGTTTTATTCTATCCAAGATACAATTTGATATCTTACTTCTCATGTGATAAGCTAAGAATGGTATCTTGCTAAGTCATATGATGATTTATGCTTAACCTAGTTTAATCTATCCAAGGTATGGATAAGTAGTACTTCTCTTACCTTGGGGTAGTTAGCCCTATATGCTCACATGTTTGTCAGTATAGGGTAATAAAGTGAGGTTTAGATTATGATATTAGGTAACACCCATACCCTAGGGTATGGCTTCATACCCTCTTGTGAGTTGGTTTTCAGCTTGTAAGCTAAGGGCATTTCAAATATTTCCCACGCTCCTTATGTCCCCATGCTATATACCATGTTTTGACCTCTCATATCACTCACCGGAGTGTCAAAACATCTCAAAAACATTCTCTAACCATCTCTTGAAGATTAGAGGCTAGGGTTTCAAAGAGGTGTCCCTCTAAGGGCAAAAGGAGTCAAGTTCTTTACATGAATCATCTTGTATAAGGAAAGTTACTCCTTCCTCATTCTTAGTTCCAACTAAATGCATAATTTCATTTTTTTTAAACATTGATTGTGAATCATAATAGTGGTTTTAAAAACCAATGTTGAGGGTTTTGGTGCGTATTGTTGAGAATTGTTTACTTTTGGTTTAAATTATGTTTTCACGTGTTTTTTGTGATGGTTTGAATATATGAGTTCTTGTTGGTTATGTTATAACAAATGTTCATGGGTAACACTAAATTTTATGGTTTATGCTTTAGTTTTGGTCTTTGTATTGGTAAAGCTATGCCCTCAACATGTTTGATAAAATGCCTAAGAGAATATTTTTACTATTTTATTAAACTTTCATTGAAACTATTGCATATCATAGTTTGGTAATGGAACCCTAAATTAGTTTAGACAATTTTTGAATGGGTTAAAAGGCTTTAAACGGTATAAATAGTTTGGAATAGTTAAATGGTAAGTTCTTGGTAGTCATTGGTTATGGTTTAATTGAAAACCTTGTAGGGTATACGGGATCCCCCAAGTAAGACTAATAATTATGTACTTGTGGGGTACATAGGAATACTCAAGTAAACATAATAATGTAACTTATGGGATATGTGGGAATCCCCTAAAGTTGGCTAAAGACATTGTTTGTAAGCTATAGTCAGTATGATGATACCACTAATGATAGCCTCAGTTAATAATAAATGGAATTGGTGGTTTGGTTGGGTGGTAATGATTTTAATGGGGAAATAATAACGTGGTGTGATAGCTACCCATGAAGGTCTAAGTCCAATGGACGGACAATGGAAAATCATGTTTACCGACATAAGAATTGGTCATGATGACCATATACTTGAGGGGTACACGGGAATCCCCTTACACTTATATATATGTATCATAAAGAGCTAAGGGTACACAAGAATCCCCTACTCCTATGGTATCTCTGGTTTGTGCATCTACACATATCGAGGCCCATTCGGGGGGTAACACTGGACTCATATAGCCTGTGGATAGATTATGATGATTACACTACACATACCCAGGTTTATGATTTTAAAATCTTGCTAAATCTGGTTCCCTTTCCCAATATGGATATATATTTATATGTAAGGTTGTGAATGTATATGGTTGGTTTACTTGGTTTTAAAAGGTTGGTATTATTTCATCCTTGTCTTGAGTACTTTCTACCGTTCACCCAATAACCCATCTTCGGGCGGCTATATCCCCATGCAATACAGAAATCGGCCATACTACTTCTCCTGCTCATTGATCAGATTCAGGGATCATCGGTGTTGGATTGAAGTAGTGAGCTTCTATAGTTTGGAAGGCATCCATTTCATGTCATGGATTACTTTACATACTTTTGTCTTTTCACCGACTTTGGTTTTTGGCTGTAGTCGGGGGCATGTCTTGACAAGATACTCTTTGGTTTGGTTTATAGGCTTTGTATAGGCAACTATGGTTTAGGTATGGAATGGATATAATTTATATATTATATATATTAGGTTATCATTTTTGGTCTGGTTGGTTAGTTATAGGATGGATTGACTTGGTTGGGTTGGTCTAGAAAGTAGACCTATCCCAAAGTCATTATATCTCCTAATTTTTATCTAGTTATATATTTGGAAATTTATCC
>NW_025858174.1:0-10875 GCF_002878395.1 Capsicum annuum
TTTTGAAATCCTTTATCGCTTGTTTTGACACAGACTTGACTTAAAATGTAAAGAAATGATGGTGACTTTTATTTTGATAAATGACATAAAAAGACAAAAAGCATGAATATGTAAATGAAAGAAAAGGGCAATGTTCCATATTCAAAAAGAAAACTTATCTGAATACGACAACCAACTCCAATGAGTATGACATGCATTTTGGATTGAGTTGCCTGATCTTCCTATCCAAACTCCCCATTTATTGTTGAGTTCATGTCTTTGCTGCTGAGCCGCTTCTTCAAATCCATTAGACTCATACATCATATTCAACTGACGACATCTTAAAAGACTTTCGCCAACAAATCTCTTTCTTCTCACTTTTCACTTTTCCCTTGAACTCTCCATCGCCTTACGGTGCCCGCGAGGGTTTTTCCCAATAAGACTCTCTCATTTTTGTATTTCTCTTAACTCACCATCGCCTTATGGTGCCTGCAAAGGTTTTCACCAATAAGACTCTCTCATTTTCATTTTCTCTTAACTCACCATCGCCTTATGGTGCTTGTAAAGGTTTTCACCAATAAGACTCTCTCATTTTCATTTCTTTCCTGATTTCTTATGCTGAGGGAGACAAGCGGTACTTCACAACGTATTATCATATCCATTGCATGCTTAGCCTTAACATTATCAAAAATTGATCTGAAGGGCTTTCTTTGGTTGTAACTTGGCTTTTGGTTAAGGTTAGAAAAGATTGTAAGAGGCTCAAACGATACTTGAAGTGGGGGTGGGACTTACAACTTTTGGAATCGACTCAAACAACACATTAACTCATGCTCCAGTTTTGTTGACTGGGTGAATCTTATATCTTTATTTGGTTGGACCGATCCCAAAATAGGATAGCCTACGTATCTCACTGTCGAGAGAGAAGAATCAGGTCGCACGTAGTTCCACCAACTTGTTCTTTATTTTGATTTGATTTTGATTTTTTTATTTTTTTTATTTTCAAACTTTTTCTTTTATTCTTATTTTCTTGACATTTATCTTTGACTCTATTTTAATTCCAAAAGAGGGATATGAACAAAAAATAGGACGAAGCTCAAACGGGTTAACAAGGGATGACACAATGTTTGGATAGAAGAATAAAATGCCTTCATCATATCAATCTTCAAAAATGCAAGTACTAAACATACAATAAAATCAACCAAGGATCAAATATCATACATAATATCTTTTGACCGCATCAGCATTGATAGCCATTTCTGCCATTTTGCCTTCAATATCTGTTAAATATAAGGCTCCATTGGGGAACACTTTCTTCACAACAAAGGGACCTTGCCAGTTAGGGGAGAACTTGCCTTTCGCTTCAACCTGGTAAGGAAGGATACGTCTCAATACCAACTGACCAACTTCAAAATTCCTGAGATGGACCTTTTTGTTATATGCTCGAGCCATCCTCCTCTGATACAACTGGCCATGACAAACAGACGTTAGCCTTTTTTCCTCAATCAAACTCAAATGTTCCAGTCGGGTTTTTACCCATTCATCATCATCAATATCTGCTTCTACAATGACTCGAAGAGAGGGAATTTCAAATTCTGCAGGGATGACTGCTTCTGTCCCATACACCAATAAATAAGGAGTTACCCCTGTTGAAGTGCGAATAGTGGTGCGATAACCTAGCAATGCAAATGGCAACTTTTTATGCCACTGTCTAGACCCTTGTACCAGCTTTCGCAGTATCTTTTTTATATTCTTATTGGTGGATTCTACAGCACCATTGGCCTTTGGGCGATATGGAGTAGAATTTTGATGTGCGATCTTAAACTGTTGACATACTTCTTGCATCAAATGACTATTGAGATTGGCAGCATTGTCTGTAATGATCATCTTAGGAATTCCAAATCTACAAATGATATTGGCATGAACAAAATCTACCACAGCCTTCTTTGTCACTGACTTAAAAGTTACTGCTTCTACCCACTTTGTGAAGTAGTCAATGGCTACCAAAATGAATCTATGTCCATTTGATACCTTCGGCTCAATCGGTCCAATCACATCCATTCCCCAAGCCACGAACGGTCATGGAGCGGCCATGCATGCAACTCAACAGGAGGAGAACGTATCAGATCACCGTGCACTTGACATTGATAACACTTTCGAATAAATTGAATAGAATCCCTCTCCATAGTAAGCCAGTAATAACCTGCTCAAAGAATCTTTTTTGACAAGACATGACCGTTCATATGCGACCCGCATACTCCAGAGTGTATTTCAACCATGATTGCCGAGGCTTCTCTTGCATCTACACACCTCAAAAGTCCCAGATCTGGGGTTCTTTTATATAAGATTCCCCCACTTAAGAAAAATCCACTATCCAAACGCCTAATAGTCCTCTTTTGATCGTTGGTGGCATATGCTGGGTATTTTTCTGACTGAATGTATTGCTTGATATCCAAGAACCAGGGTTCTCCATCGAGCTCTTCTTCAACCACATTACAGTAAGCATGTTGATTAGGACTCTGTATATGCACTGGATCGATGTAGGGTTTATCAGGATGTTGGAGCATTGAAGACAGAGTGGCTAAAGCATCAGCAATTTAATTATGAATCCTTGGAATATGCCTAAATTTTACTAACACAAACCGTTGACATAGCTCCTGCAAGCATTGTCGATACGGGATGAGCTTCAAATCTCGTATCTCCCAATCGCCTTGAATTTGATGGACGAGCAAATCCGAATCCCCCAACAACAATAATTCCTGGACTCCCATATCAACAGCTAACCTCAAACTAAGAATGCAGGCTTCATACTCTGCCATATTATTAGTACAGTAAAATCGAAGTTGTGCTGTTACTGGGAAATGTTGTCTCGATTCAGAGATAAGAATCGCACCTATTCCGACTCCTTTCATATTGACAGCTCCATTGAAGAACAACTTCCAACCTGTATCAGCATCTATAACGACTTCATTGATGCACGACACTTCTTTGTCAGGAAAATATGTCTTTAATGGCTCGTACTCTTCATCGATGGGATTCTCAGCAAGATTATCTGCCAAGGCTTGGGCTTTCATGGCGGTTCGAGTCATATACAATGTCGAACTTGGTAAGCAATATTTGCCACTTTGCCAATCGACCTGTCGGCATAGGCTTCTGAAAGATATACTTTAAAAGATCTATGCGGGAGATGAGATAAGTAGTATAGGATGAGAGATAATGCTTCAAATTCTGTGCAACCGAAGTTAGGGCACAACACATCCTTTCAAGAAGAGTATACCTGGCCTCATATACGGTGAACTTCTTGATAAGATAATAAATAGCCTTCTCCTTTTTACTTGTGACATCATGTTGACCAAGGACACAACCGAAAGAATTGTCCATGACTGATAAATATAAGATCAAAGGCCTACCAGGCTCAGGGGGTACCAGCACGAGCGAATTTAACAAATATCTTTTGATTTGATCGAACGCTTCCTGACATTCTTTAGTCCATTTTATCGCAACACTCTTTTTCAGCAACTTGAATATGGGCACACAAGTGGTTGTGAGTTGAGTAATAAACCTGCTAATGTAGTTCAGTCTACCAAGCAAACTCATCACCTACGTCCTATTCTTAGGCGGGGGGAAATCCTGAATGGCTTTGATTTTTGAGGGATCTAATTCAATCCACCGACGGCTGACTATAAACCCCAACAGCTTTCTAGACAGAACTCCAAATACACATTTTGCCGGGTTGAGCTTGAGATTATACCTGCAAAGCCTCTCAAAGAACTTTCTTAAATCTTTAACATGGTCGGCCCGACTTTTTGACTTAATAATCACATCATCCACGTAGACCTCAATCTCCTTATGCATTATATCATGAAATATAGTGGTCATGGCTCTCATGTATGTTGCTCCAGCATTCTTCAAACCGAATGGCATTACTCGATAACAATAGGTCCCCCATGGTGTGATAAAAGACGTCTTCTCTGCGTCTTCATCATCCATAATGATGTGGTGATATCCAGCATAGCAATCCACAAAAGAGGCAACCTCTTGTTTAGCATAGTTGTCTAGAAAAATATGGATGTTGGGCAGTGGAAAATCATCTTTCGTACTTGCTCTGTTCAAATCACGATAATCAACACATACTCAAATTTTGCCATCTTTCTTTGGTACGGGAACAACATTGGATAACCACATGGGATAACGAGCCACTCGAATTACTTTGGCTTTAAGTTGTTTCATGATTTCCTCTTTGATTTTAATACTTACATCAGTTTTAAACTTCCTCAACTTCTGTTAGACAGGAGGGAATACGGGGTCCGTTGGCAATTTGTGAGCCACTAATTCAGCGCTTAAACCAGGCATATCATCATAAGATCATGCAAAAACATCCTTATAATCAATTAATACTTGAATCATTCCATCTTTTAGCTGTGGCAAAGCATGTACGCTGATTTTAGTTTCCCTAATATCTTCTTGATTCCCTAGATTTATTGTCTCAGTCTCATTCAAATTAGGATTCGGTTTGTCTTCAAACTGTTCCAACTCTTTGCTTATTTCTTCTAGTGCTTCTTCTTCATCGTATTCCCCATCCTGCTTCATTACATCTTGATTAGTTTGGATTTTAAGATCAGGCTGAAAATTCTGCATGCATGTCATGTCATTAGAATCAGCATAAAGAGAACTGTATATAAAAAAAACAAAAACAAAATATATTAGACACGAAACAAAAAGGACATTGTATTTCATTAAATTAAAAGATAGAAGGGTTTAAGAATAGATGCTAACATAACATAAACAAACTAAAATCTGAATTACAACCTTGAAATAACTCGGATAAATAGAAAGAAAAACAAAACAAAATACCAAAACTCCCTCCTGACGGGGAGAGGAGTGACTTCCCAATTATTGAGTCGGACGGCTGGACCTATGAATTGCACGTCTGCCATACCGGTGCCTTCTCCTACTTCGACCATATCAACTTCAATAAAAAGGTTCTGGCAGTTATCAACCAATTTAACTTCAAATTCCACATGCTTCGTGACACCGCTCTTAACAAATGATTCACTGAGTAGTGGCATTGGGTGAGGGAGTGACCATGTTTTCTTTTTCCTTCCCTTGGCTTTCTTCAGATCTTCAGCAGAAGGCTCAAATCCCAGACCAAATGTGCCGACGTTCTCACTCGGATATATAGGACAAACTATATCGTGCAGAGACACTCCCAAACCCTTTCCTGGCTCAAATTCGTATTTCCAAAGTTCACTCACCATCATGATAGAAGCGGAAGGCAATTTCGGTCCCGGTATAACCTGCCATTCAAGGATACGATTCACCGGCACTGTATTAAAAATTTGATAGAAGAATGTCTCCTCTACGTTATTTGCTTCAATAAGAGACAAGGAAGAATCTTCGCAGGCGGACAAATCTCCTTCACCGTGAATAACCACTTCTTGCCTGTCATGCTCAAACTTAATCATTTGGTGCAACGTAGATGCAACCGCCTTGGCCTTGTGGATCCATGACCTTCCCAACAACAGATTGTAAGATGAGTCTATATTTAATACTTGAAACTCTATGGCGAATTCAACAGGCCCGATGATCAACATTAGTTCTATTTCACCAATGGAGTTTGATTTTGCTTCATCGAAAGCCCTGACACATACATTATTGGGCCTGATCCTGTCAGCACCAATATTCAACTTTTGCAAAGTAGAAATAGGGCAGATATTTGCACCTGAACCTCCGTCAATCATAACATGAGTGATGTAGAAATCTTCACACTTCACTGTAATGTAAAGGCCCTGGTTATGCCCTGCACCTTCAATAGGCAATTCATCGTCAGAAAAGCTGATCCGATTGACCTCAAAGATTTTTCCGACATTTTCTCAAGCTGATTTATTGTAATCTCCCTAGGAACATATGCTTCATTTAATACCTTCAGTAAAATATCGCGATGCTCCTTGGAGTGCAACAACAAAGATAAGAGGGAAATTTGAGCAGGGGTTTTCTTCAACTAGTCTATTATTGAATACTCTGGCAATTTCATCTTTTTCAAAAATTCTTCTACTTCTTCTTCGGTGATAGGATTTTTGATAGATGACGGTCCACTCACAATTGGCTTGGACTTTCTTAAACTTTCAGGAACGAAGCATCTTCCTGACCTAGTCAAACCCCCTACCTCATCTATATCTTCCACTACTTCTTTCCCATGATAGGTCATCACAGTCCGCCCATAATTCTAGGGAACTCTTTTCGTATCACCTATCGGAGGTTGGGTCACCAGTTTGAGGACAATAGGCGTTGCCAGTGCTCCTTTCACCGTCAAGATGGGCTGACTCAGAGCTCCTACCACTGTCAACTTAAATTTATCCTGACTTAAATCAACATACTTTCTGGTACCTTGTACTGTGATCAGGGGTTTCTTTGTGCTTTCTTGGGCTTTATCTTCTCTCATTCCTTCCTGGCTCAATGACATGGCTTTCAAAGACTCTGCTACATTCACCGATTTCTCCTCAATGGTCTGTATCTTGACAATAGGCTTATAACATCTTGAAGACTCTTTCCCATCATATATCAATTCTAATATATTGGTTTCAGCATGGGTTGGCAGCAGATTCTGGTTAATGTTTGGACCTTCCGGGGCCTGGACCAGCATCTGATTTATGTCAATTAAATCTTGGACAGCTCTCTTTAAATGCTAGCATTTCTTGATATCATGACCTGGCATGTCAGAGAAGTACGCACACCTTAAAGAATAATCGAGATTCCTCGGGGGTGGATTTAAAAGCCTTCCTTGAATTGGGCTTAAGACCTTCAACTTTCTCAACCTATCAAACAGGCTAGCATATGACTCCCCAAGAGGTGTGAATTGATTTTTGAGCAAATGGGCAATTTTGTGGAGCTTGCGCGCGCCACTGCGGGTAAGAAGGGTTTGGGCATATGGTTGCACGCTATATACTGGGTACGGGGGTGGTGGAATAGAATATAAAGGATTTTATGGATGGTAGTAATGGTGGGGAGAAATATATAGAGCTTGGGCATAGACTTGGGCTTGGGATTGGGGATAGGGGCGAGGTGGTCTTTTGGAATAGGAATGGGTTCCAGCTACGACAGTCGCCACGTTCTCTTTCTTTTTTTTACCTCCAAATGCGCCAGATCCACCTTGAATCGCTTGTGTGGTGGCTTTTAATGCGGCAAAACTCACTATTCGGCCGGTCTTGATTCCATCCTCTATCATCTCCCCCATTTTGAGGACTTCAATAAAAGACTTTCCCATTGCCGGAAGTAAATGTTGAAAATAGGTCTCATCCTGTGCCTGAATGAAAACCTCTACCAACTTACTTTCTTTCATTGGAGGCTTTACTCTGGCGGCCTGTTCACGCCACCTTATCGCGTATTCCCTAAAACCTTCAGTGCTTTTCTTCTTCATATTGACCAAGGATTTTTCGTCCAAAATTAGGTCGATGTTATACTGAAAATGTTGAACAAACTCAGAAGCTAAGTCATCCCATCTGTTCTGCTTGTCGATATCTTGATCGATAAATCATTTTGAAGCCAGATCAGAAAGACTCTCGCCAAAGAAGGCCATGAGCAGCTCTGTCTTTCCTCCTGCAGCCCTCAACTGGTTGTAATAACGTCTCAAGTGTGCCACGGGATCACCGTGTCCTGCATACTTCTCGAACTTGGGCATTTTAAAACCAAGGGAAAGGTTGATGTCTGGAAACATGCAAAGATCTTTATAGGAAACACTCTTATAATCTCCGATTCCCTACAAATTCCTCATAGCCTGTTGTAAACTTTTCAACATCCGTGCTATGACTTCCTGTTCCTCTGTTGCGACAGGTTTCTCCATATCAAATGGAAATGCAGGTGGCTGAGTGTACCCATACGGTTTATTCATTCTCAAAGTAGGCTCCGGGGCATAATAATGACTATCTGGAACCTTCAATACTGGCTCATTGGCAGACCTAGGAAGCCCTATTGTGGGACGCATAGCATGTAAGGGAGCTTCAGGTGGTAGCGGAGCCATGAATACCGGTGTGATCGGTGGCGCCAGCTGTGCAGCGGGTCTTGATTGGGGAGCTGCCAAGGGCACACCCGAACTGCCAGGATAATAATGTCGCAGAGTGAATCCTGGCGCATGCTCAGGTGACTCAGTAGGAGCAGAGAATTGCGCCTGAGAGAGCGGTGGGCAATTAGAGATATTCCCAAGACCTTCAGGAGCAGAGGAGGAGGCATTCTGCTGGCTCATGCCCAGTGCAAATCTATCAATTGTTTCCTGAGCCTTACTACCTCATCATTGTGTTTTGAACTTTCTTCCCTGTGATCTTGATCCGGGTCAATGAGCGAATTTTCAATCTCCCTGCTATCCATGACGAGCTTTACTTTTGATCTAGTGAAGTACGGGTGACTAGCCAGAGTGCTGCAAACCTACCACTATTATTTGAAAGAACATGCTCATCAAAGACGACATCCATTAGGATTAAAGCACACAACAAGCATGGGAATCACATTGGTAAAATTGTCCTAAATTCATTTCTACCAGCTTTTGAGGGTAGCGAGGTCATTTTAACATCATCCCAATTTTTATCTACACTTATTTTTATCTACGCTTATTATTATTATTTTATTTTATTTTTAATTTTTTTCCCTCTCTCTTATTTTTCGTATCAGTCTCTGTTCTTTCCCTTTCTTGTCTCATCATCCTTTCTTTCTTTTCTTCTCTCGTTATCTACCTTTATTTTATCACTCTTTATGGCTTTTGTTTTTTTTTAACAGAGGAAAAATAATGAAAAACAACGAAACAAAATGATTAGATCGAACCCAAAAGTAGGTTACCTACGTATCATGTTGTACATGAATCAGATCTTGTGTAGTTCGGGCAGCATATGCATAAACATTACATAATTGAAGTTTTTTTTTTCCGTGAAAATGAAAACAAACAAAAAAAAGAAAGACGTAACCTCATAACATTTTGATGAAATAAAGAAACAAAACATGCAACGAATTTAGGACCGATTTAAAAACTAAACAACAAATACAAAATAACATTCTAAACCCCTAAGACGACATACGTGAAATTACTGATAAAGACCCTAATACCAAAACAACTTGACTTCGACTTAAAACTGATGCCACCCTACAATGACAGAAACATAAAAGACTCAAATTGAACAAAGATAAGAAATTCTCTTTCAGACTGGTGCTCTGCGTGATAACCCTGGCTGAGATGGACCTTCCTGTGAAGTTCTCTTTCTCCCATTCAAACTTTATAGTATATCCTACAAAGACACCCTGATATTGGGGAGGAAGCTTCAAGCCCGTATTCCTGCCTCATGAGGAGTGCAATTAGAAAGATTGTTCTGACACCTTTCTACAATCTTGAACAAATCTGCTAACTGAACTCTCAGTGTCTCCACTTTGGACCCCGCACTTTATCCTGATGGTCGTCAACTATGCATTCTTCCTGTATTCTCCCTCTAAGCTGCGCTGGTAAGGGTTGACTGATACCCCGAGGGATGGATTGAAGCCAGACCCCATATCCCTGAGTGTACCCCGGATTATCCAAACTTTCTTTGAGAGTGTCCACACCTAGCTTTGTTGCATGCTTCCAGAACTGCTCGTATTTGCTTTCACCTAAGGCTTGGTCCTTGAAGTACTCAACATCCTTTAGAAGTTCCACTACTGATGGCACGTCCTGCGGCCTACCCAACTGGTGCATTACCCTAGAAGAACTGTATGGTCTAGTGCAATTAAGCCCTAACATAACTAGAAAGAGCTGCATTTGACAACCAAACAAGATTATCTTTGGTCGAAGCCACAGACAAGTCCATAATATGTTATCCCCGGTTCTTGACTCAAGAAATTCAATCCAAACGTCGACTCCCACGGGTAGCGAGAATTTATCCAAACCCAACCTGAGGTCCATGGCTTTCACTCGATTGGGAATACAATAATCAACCACGTCTGGTCTAACTAAAGAAGGCGCATGCAAATGCTCCATCATCCATAACTGCAATATCAAGTTACTGCCCTCAAAAAATCTCATCCCCCCCTTCACTTCGGTTACAGCCTTATATATTTCTGTTAAGATCATGGGTATGAGAGTGAACCTGCCCTTTTGATTAATGCCCTTGTCATTTTGATCCTTATGAAATACAGCCATCACCATAGATTGCAAACGTGTATTAATATGTCTTTCTTCTAGCGGAAACACTAAAGTACCTAACAAAGCGAGGGTGAAGACTTCAAGACGCTTTCTCTCCCACTTCTCCTTAGTCATATGAAATTCATCCTAAAAGCAATCAAAACCTTCCAAGGGCCCGAATCTAGCGAACAAAAAATCTAAGGAAACCCACGAATCACTTAAACAACCCAAATGCATACCCTTACTTTTTAAAACACAAGACTGCAAAAACCTCATGCCAGTATGATTTCGTGCTCGAATCATATCCTTCTCGATATAGGGCAAATGCAACAAACCGGATATTTCTACCAAAGTAGGAGTCATTTCACATTCCCTAAACCTGAACACTAAACTACTTGGATCCCAAAAGGTCAACAAAGCCTCTATTAAATCTGGACGAGGGGTAATATGCAAAAGTTCCATAAGATCACCTAATATTTTAATCAGTTTCTGCTGATCAACATAGTTAAATATTTCCCACCACTTGATTAACTTTTTGGGCACCTTGACAACCATCAGGACTCTAGACTTGGTGGGCAAATCCATCCTGTAATAACACATAAGACGTTATCTCAAAAATTCAACAGGAGTAGAAGATTCCCAACCTTTGGAATTTTTGACGCAAACATATGTCAATGGGACAGACCACTTCATGACTCCAATTTGCCAAACAGAAGTACTGAGCAAAATCAGTCTACTTGGCTAACAACTCTAGATTACGGGGT
>NW_025858174.1:10975-12956 GCF_002878395.1 Capsicum annuum
ATAAGACGTTATCTCAAAAATTCAACAGGAGTAGAAGATTCCCAACCTTTGGAATTTTTGACGCAAACATATGTCAATGGGACAGACCACTTCATGACTCCAATTTGCCAAACAGAAGTACTGAGCAAAATCAGTCTACTTGGCTAACAACTCTAGATTACGGGGCAAGAGACCTAGGCTAATAATAAGACAAAGGCCAACACAAAGATTACCGGACCCACCGAGGGTTGCCTACATATCCCAACCCGAGGGAAGAGAATCAGGTATGCGTAGTTCATCCAGATTGGACAATTAACGATTAACTGATAAATTGACCCTAACTTAAGAGACACAACCAAAAACAAACGAATAAAAACTTTTTGGATTTTCAACTAAGACTACACCACCAATTATGAAGAAAAATCTTTTTGGTATTTTTCCTTTTGACAAACAAGTAGAAAAGGCAAACAAAACCCTCTTTTTTTTTCTTTTTTGTTGAACTTACGGTACTTTGAGAAGATAAATGCAAAACGTAAAAAAAATCTTTTTGAGTTTTTGGATTGTGAAGAACAAAAGTCATAAAGAACTCTAAAATAAACTACGACACTCCTTTTGATTCATTCTTTTCGACTCACTTGTTTTTTTGTTTCAAATCAGTTCGTCAAATGACCACGTTACCCTTAAAGATGCAACAGTTAGCACGTACGGATGCTTTAGAGGTGAGTCTCCTACAAAGGGCCATGTGGGTCCCGCTAGGTTTCAGTATGATGCACATAAGCATGACCTAAAGGCTGACCTACATTGTGGTTCACTAACAAGGCTGTTCGGAGGAGCGTATGGTCGAAAGTGGCTGCTTTGCTTTCCACCTACTCCATAAAATCGATGGCTCCCCCCCTAAAATAAGGGTGACTCAACTAGAGGTCGTGTACAACATGTGTACTACGGACTTGTTGCAGAAAGAAGGCCTGGGGATAGACACATGATGCCAGATATAAAAGCGATAACACATAGGATAAATATTGTAGACAAATAGCACGAAAACGCACAACAGTGATAACAATAACACAAACAATAATCACAAAAAATGTTTATATACCCATAATGACAAACAAAGCCAATACGACTCCAAAAATAAGCTCGAATTCTGAAATGTTCCCCAGCAGATTCGCCAGAGCTGTCACACCCCCTTTTCAACCGAGAAAAAGATTCATTTTTAAGTTTGAAAGGGTTTTTATTATTAAGTGACAAAATATGAAAATTTGTTTTCGAAAAGAATTCATTTTATTCAAAACTCAGAGTCGCCACTTGGCATAGTCCGGTGTGCCAAGTCACCTTTAGAAAACCCTTTTCAAAACGATTTTGACTCTGTAGAACTGATCCACGAACAGAGATTTCGACTAAAAAATTCTGTTGATCGAGGGGAAGGTGTTAGGCACCCCTCGGTCCCGTGGTTTAACCACGGTCGCCTGGTGGAGTGTATCGGCTATTTTGGCATCACGAATGTATAAACCACATAAAACACAGAAACAAGCAACAAACACGTCAAATCACAATCCAAAACCAAAATAATAATGTACAATCCAATTATACAGTCCAAAAATAACGACATACGGAAAGGTAAAACCTATTCTATTCTAAGCTAGTCCTAAACTAAACTCCAACCCGCTGCCTCGGGCCTTCGTCACGAACGTCCTCCGAGTATAAACTACTTCGGGGCATTCCCCGGATAAAAATAATACAAATACTTCGGGGCGTTCCCCAGCCAAATGATACAAGTGATCCCAAAGCACATATAGCCAAACACCATTCAATCACACAAATCAAATATTCCATCAATCCACAATCCCTAAATTCGCCTACCCGACCTATGTTGCCTATCAAGCTTTTGATTTTAAAATGACTCTATCAGATTCATGCTTAATCCGAATTAAATAAAATGACAATAGTTTAAAATGTAACTACATTCAACTTTTAACAACTTCTTATTCCCACCCCAAAATCC
>NW_025858175.1:0-1520 GCF_002878395.1 Capsicum annuum
CATGAAAATAGAGTAAACAAAGATAATTGAGATCTCTCATAGAACTTGTATTTGATTTGACAATTTGATTTTTGATGATTGAGAATTCAATCCCAGGTCTGGTTGGCAAAATAAACAAAGAAAGTTTTAAAAATAAAATTAACGAGAAGAGATTTACGTAGTTATTAATTATTTTTTCTCTTCTTTTCTTCCTTATTCTTTTTTCTTGATACTTTTTGATTTTTTATAGATGAATATGGTAATTTATGGTGTTTTTAATGCAATATAAACTACACATAATAGATCATTGCGGTCCGCGGTTCGTTTTCTTCCTTGAATCCTCAAAGCTTATGATATTAAAGTGCAATTAGTGCGTTTGATCATAACCACTTGTGCCGCTCAACAAAATTAAACTAAAGAACGTGATATGCACAATCAACCCTAGCATAAAAATTGGGTTCTAATTCAACAGAAAAGTCTTTCACTAACACAATCTTAAATATCATATATTCTTATTCACTATTTTCTTTGATAACTATGGTGTTCGGTCATCAGCTCACTAAATTATGAAATAATAACTTTTTTTTATATAAAAGTGTTTGTCCTTAAGATTCAAGAAAAAAATTTAATTACTCAAGAAGAAGAAAAATTCAAGTATACCAATGAAATTTAAAGTGGACAAAATTTGATAGAAAATAAAATAAAAATAGTTCAAACTTTCTTTTGCCTACAACTCTATGGTGTACTGATAGTCAAAGCCTTAGATGTAGCAAGGTAGAAAAAAAAATCAGCAGGATGTGTGGGAAGGAATTTTTGCTTATTAAAATATGTATGACGATCATTTAGAATATAAATTTTGTTTTCTAATTATTGTATTCTTGTTACTTTAAATTTGCATTTTACCAATTTAATGTTTAATATTATACTACAATCAATTTTATTTTATCTCTAGTTTCTTTCACGGCTAATAATTTTCTTGTTTAAAAAAATTATATAATTTATAGAAAAGGTTAGCTCTTCGTTCTTGAAATTGTTTTGATTTTATAACTCTAGAAACTTAAATTAAATCATAAACTTGAACAATGAAGAAAACACAAGATAAATAAATATTAATTAGCTGGTGCTTGGTAAAAAGAAGCCTAAACTTATACTAGTAATGAACTACCTACACATTAACATTGGTATGATAGATTCTTAAACGTAGAGGAAAGTCACATTCAGTAAAGATTTCAAGTATATCAATATTACATGTTCAAGAATTGTACTCACTATTCCTTCTACAAATATTTCAATTATGCTTAAAAAAATTAAGCATAAAGAAAACAAAAAAATTAAAAGAGAGGACTTACATTGGCACTTGACTTCGTCTGCCTAAGATTAAAACAAAAATCGATAGCACAAAAGGGAGAAATAAAATAGATTAAAAAATATTGATTAGTTTTACGTTAATAAAAAGTTCTTGGATGTCGATAATTTGATTTACTTGACACTTGCGTTTCATACACTTCATGCCAAAGTGACAAAATTTCTAAAGCTAAATA
>NW_025858176.1:0-2420 GCF_002878395.1 Capsicum annuum
ATATGGACTATGTAGAAGCTCATGAAAATTACGGTATAGAAGAAAAAAATGAAGTAGATGCGGTTAATTTAGATGAAGATGATGAAAATATTGGTGAGACTTCCGCAATAGGAAATGCTAAAGCTAGATCTAAATCAGTTAATCTCCCTCTCCGTCCTCCCCGTGCCCCAAGAGCTCGTAAAACAACTAGTATTACATGATAATTTTTTAAACGTATATCAGATATTGAGGTGCAATGCAATATTTTTCAACAAATATATAAGCATAAAAGAGGAGGCAAGCAAAGGGGTACGGGTACGTTAATAAGACATATAAGCGATAATCACGATAGAGAGTTAAAAATTACACAAGGTGGTGCGGATGTTGGTGGGCCAACACAAACTAGAATGGACTCAGCAACCAGTCAGGTAATGAAGAAGTATAATAAATTAAGGGACCGGGAAGAAATAGCAAAAATGGTAGTTGTGGGTTGTTTTCCTTTTAGTTTTCCTTCTTCTGATGCCTTTATTCATTATATTCAAATAATTTATAATCCTATGTTTAATGGTATTCCTAGAAGTACTTGTAGGGCCGATATTTTTAGACTTCATTCACAATATTATTTTTATTTATCAATATTTTTAAAAAATAATCAATGTGGAATGTCCCTAACTTCTGATCTTGGTCGTGCTGTAAAAAAAAATTATTTAACCATTACTTGTCATTGGATAGATAGTAATTTTGTTATGCAAAAATGTATTTTTGCTTTTTTATATGATGAAGATCGTAAACATACTGGAGATTTTATTGTTGATTCGATTGCTAAAGTTGTAAATTTTATGGTATTGAAAATAAAATCCTATGTATTGCTTTTGATAATAATTCTAACAACAAGACTGTTATAACAAAGTTAAAATCTAAGTTATCTCCAGCGTTACCTGAAATTTTTCATGTTAAGTGTGCTTGTCATATATATAATTCAATTGTAAGAGATGGTCTTGAGTTTTTTGAGCTTTATATTGAAAAAAATTGGCTTGCCGTTGATTTTATTCAAGGAAATAATCGTAGAAAAAGAATTAGAGACTTTAAACTTAAATCTGAACAAAATGGACTTGCACCGATATTGATGCCCGAAGAATGTGATACTAGATGGAATGCTACGTATGATTTTTTAAAAACTTGTTATAAATATAGAGTTCCTATTACACTATCTTTTAACCAATATTGTGGTTCGTTTGTTAATTCTGACCACTGCATGCTACATGATTCTGACTGGGCTGTATTTAATGATCTTGTTAAATTTTTGAAAAAAAATTATATAGCTATGGTTGAATTTTTCGGTGCTTATTATCCTACTATTTGTAATATTTTGACATATATATAGCCGATATTTCTGGTTTGCTCAAAGAATATAAAAATAAAGAAGGTTACAAAGAAGCCGTTGGTGTCATGTTTGCTAAATTTAAAAAATATTTTTTTTCGATTCCCCCTATTTACTTGGTTTGTGCTATACTAAATTCGTGCATGAAATATAATACTATGTGCCACTTTAGTACTCTTATTTATGCTAACTTAGAGATAAATACTAGCGATGATTCTGGTGATGAAGAACAAGAACAACCTGATTTGTGGACGGCTATGGGTGATGCAAACACTTACACAGATAAATTATATAATCACTATGCTGATTTAGTTGATTTAACTGTACCGATAAATATCACTCCAACTGTTGCGACTCATCCTCCTGAGGAGCCATCATCTTCTAAAAGGCCATCACATAGTAGTTTTTTTTATTACTTTTATGATTTACCATGTTGGAACAGTGTTGAGGAGGAAACTTACACAACAACTTATCGGAAAGAGCTGAAATATTATCTCCGAACGCTGATAGAGGATCGCAGACGACTGATTAACGCATTGGATTGGTGGAGGAATAATGAAACACCCTACTGCTATGCTTTCAAGATTAGCCAGAGATATCTTGAATGTTCCAATGTCAACCGTTGCATCGGAGAGCGCTTTTAGTCAGGGATGACAGCAGCTTGACAACCGACATTCATTGAGAAGCAATGTAATGAATGTTCTAGTTTGCCTTAGAGATTGGATTAGAGCAGAATGAAGAAATCAAGGAATGAAAGCGGAGTCAAACGACGAGTAGAGACTTGAAGAAATTATGACTTCATGGGAGAACTCAGCAGAATCAAGTCCAATGCATGGTTTTACCCCCGTTGACTTTGACTATCCTATGCAAGTTCCCGTTAATATTAACATGAATGAGTTGGAAAAAATGATGCAAAATTTGAAGATTTTTCATCCATGTAAATTATAAATTTTGGATTATTTTGCAATCAATAAAATTCAACATTCATTCACTCCTTAATCCTTACTTTATACTTTTTTCCATTTAATGATTTAAATTGAATTTGTTGTTTAAATTAAAT
>NW_025858177.1:0-1075 GCF_002878395.1 Capsicum annuum
TTCTTTGTTTTCCATCGGGACAAACTCAAATCAGACGGTCCACGTCAAATCTATCAATAAGCCTCTGTGGACATCTATGATGTAATCCACGTGGATAATTTAGAGACTTCCTTGAAAACTCCAAAGTCAAAACTAGGGATTCTCTTCAACAATTTATGATTTTATTTGTGAGGATCAATAATGAAAAGAGAAGAAGGATTTAAAATGAGTAGGTTACGGTCTTTAGCAAGCCTTCCAAGCTGCCTAGATTGCAGCCTGCCTGCTGAAGACTGAAACATAAGTAACTCCCCTCCCCCTCCCCCCCCCCCCCCAATTTTAACTCCTTCTACTATTTTCATTGTTAATCCTCATAGATAAAATCATAAATTGGTGAAGAGAATCCCTAGTTTTGACTTCGAAGTCTTCGAGAAAGTACGTCTCAGACGTCCACATGCCCACAGAAGCTTATTGATAGATGTGATGTGGACCGTCTGATTTGAGTTTGTCCCGATGGAAAACAAAGAATCTTCTTTTTTACTTCTTTGGGTATGTCGGCATTCATGAATTCTTCTTTCTATGTTGTTAGTTGTCACTATTTCTGAGTTCTAACTGAGAACTTCTCTAATATTTTAGCTCTTGTCCAATCATGTGGAAACACAATATTTCAGTGGCTAACATTTATGATTTTATCAAGTTCCTAACTTTGCTATCATCTTAACTCAGTAACTAATATTAACTACTCAAGAAGATTTATATCAAGAACCAATCTCCACGTGTCCTTCAATCTATGTTTAATATATAGATACATTGTTATGAACGATTTATTGTCCAACCTGTATTTCCTCTTTTCTCCGTGTCAATCTATATTTACTCATTTAACATTGTTGTGAATGATTTTTTCTCCTTCTTGTTTACTCTGCCAATCTCTCTACCCACTACCGATCACCCAATCATTGTTGTCTTTCTCTTTAATGTACACCTTCCTTTGTTTACCCCTCTTCCTCTTTTTCGTCGACCAACATTATCATCATTATGAATCCTTGTTTTTCTTTGTCTCGGTGATATTTGTGATAGTTCACAACCTTGGTTTGAACAT
>NW_025858178.1:0-1611 GCF_002878395.1 Capsicum annuum
AAACTAAGTGTGTTTAGTGGGTTGACTTTTACTGATATGCAGAGGAAGTGAAATATTATTATAATTTTCCAACGAAAACAACAAACCCAGTGTATTCTCACCAAGTGGGGTCAGTTATTATAATTTTCCCATTTTTTAAATCAAACCTGTTACGTTTCATTAATGATGGAAAAATCTTCAACATACAAAATAAATTGTTCTCTTCAAAAGACACTCATCCTTTAGAACCTCATGGGTATAACAAAATGATATTAGCTATTCTTCAAATGTACAAAATAAAGCTCACTTCTTTCTAAAAGCTCCTCTATTTCTCTCTCCATACTACAATTTCGCCATTCTTCTTCGAATCAAAGCCTATTTATTCTCTTCTTTTTCTCCTCTACATTTTCCTTAATTTATTATAAGGAAAACGCTCAAATATGTCATTGAACTATCAGAAATGGCTCATTTATGCCATCAGTTAAAAGTTTGGCTCATTCATGTCATCGCCGTTACAAAATCGGCTCATCCATTCCATTAATTTTTAACGTTGGTTTTCAAAAACAGCTTTGCCATGTGACCTTGTATTAAAGGTCCATGTCATTAATTAAAATAAGAAAAAAGATCAAATATGCCATTAAACTATCAGAAATGACTCATTTATGTCATCAGTTAAAAGTTCAGCTCATTCAAGCCATCGTCATTATAAAATCAGCTCACCCATGTCATTACTTTTTAATGGTGAGTTTCCAAAACAGTTTTGTCATGTGGCCTTTTATTAGAGGTCTGCCAATTTTCACAATGTACTGCTGCCAAATTGCATATATTAAGGTAATGTTTTCAGTAGCTTATGTTGTACTTATTGTGCATACGGGTCTGTTGATTTATCTGGAAAAAGAAAAGAACTAATGGGGCTGTTAACTGAAGTTTTGCTCAAAAATAAATAAATTACAACTGAAGTGTTGGTAAGGGTAATATGAAAAAGGGGAGCTCAAAGAAACTGAGACTGTCTTCATCTCCGTAGGCCTTAATGGACTGACTTTCCTGGTACAATTGATGGTAGGAGGTTGTAAGGCATACTTAACATCTTATTGTATTGTATTTTGTGTTAATAGCCACAGCAAAATCCAAACTTTTTAGTTAGTGATAGTTTCAGCTAGTAAAGTTCCCACTTCATTCTTTGACATGTAACTGAACTTTACATGGTGGAACAGTGCTACTGCTTGGGTGTGGAGGACTTGGAACAACTTTCGGCAGAAGAACTTCATATGCCAAGTTCGTATCTTATCACATTAAATGGACTTATTCTAGGCAAGCACAAGAGTCCACAGGTATGTTCGTACTGGAACAACTATAGTTCTCAATTTTCTGCATCTGAAGATAGCTTGGTTGTTCACCTTTCACCAATAATCTGTTCTTTTAATCGCCACAGGTCACGTCTCCTATGGGCTTGCCTGATAGTGCATACAAGCCAAGTAGACAAACTTATAAAGGTCCTGAAGGGGAGACAGCTGTCATTGATAGAGTGGCTCTTTACTCTCATAGACACAACAATTTAAGCATCAAATTTATGATCCGTCATACACGCAGGCCTGAGATTGGTGACAAGTTCAGCAGTAGACATGGACAGAA
>NW_025858179.1:0-2365 GCF_002878395.1 Capsicum annuum
GTATAGCTTCTTGTGTAGCTGATTCTTCTATAGCGACTTTGATTTTTCCTTTTTCTAGGATGGTTAATCTTTGTTCTAAATCATTTACTCGGGTTTGTAAAGTAGACACCCTTAAATTTAGGATTTGATTATTTGTATATTTTTGTCTGTTATTTATTTCTGATTCTATTTTTATTTTTAAAGTGTTTTTTATACAATTTATACACGCTTCTAAGTAACATTTTTTGCATTTAGTTCTGTTGTCTTTACTTGGATACCAATTGCATATACGACATCTATTACTGTCTAAACCTTTGTTTCTTTGGAATTCATGTATATATTCTTGAGTAACATTCATTAAATTATTGATTACTAGATTGTTTAAGTCTAGATCCTCTATCTTTTGTCCTAGTTCATTGACTAATTTATCTTCTTCTGATTCTGAAGAACCAGATTTTGGATTATCTTTTATCATTTATATCAATACTTATTATTGAGCTTATACTTTCTATATCTGACATGTATTCGTCTACATTTAATAAAGTTTTTTGGAAATCCTCTATTAGTTGAGAATTTCTAGTTCTATTATTATTTATTTTAGGACATACATTAGCTAAATGGCCTATGCTTCCTCAAGTATAGCATTCTAATTTATTTTTATAGTTTCTATCATTTCTATATTTTCTAACATGTTTATCTCTATTTAACCATGGTTTTTTAGCTTTTGATTTTCTTAAGAAGTATTGTTTACGACTATATGGTTTTTGATTATGTTTCTTCTTATATTTTCTATATTGTTTCTGATCGTAATTTTGGGTTGTGTATATAACAGATTTACAGAAATTCATTTCATTTCTTTTTAATTGTTTTTGTATTTGTATATTTGTACATTTTTTTGTTAGTATATCCATTATATGTTGTGTTCTATGCCCTATTATCCATTTTAGATTTGGGTTGGCTACTACACCATCTCTTGCATACCATCTATCTTCTATTTCTGTTCCTAAAGCTCCAGGTAATTTATTGAATAATTTTTTGCTTAATTCTTCATTAAAAGTGTTTCCGCTGACAGTGCAATAATAAAAATAGTCTTGTAGGAATTTCTTTATATATACCCAATGTGAAATGCTTAATTGTTCTAGTTTGATTAATGCTTTTTTTTGTAGTGCTAATAATCCACTATTTGGATCTTTTCCAGTTAATAACATATGTATTTTGTTTGTGAAATTATAGGGGTTTGGTCCCATACTTAATAAAACCTGGAAATCATATGGGCAATTTATCTTAAAACTTTTTCATGTGGCTTTTGCAGATTCCCCTAAAAAGGTTTTCAAATATTTATACATTGTTTCTGTATCTGTTTCTGTATAATGTCTTAAGTAATCTGCTGCTACTATTTCTTTCCATAAATCTATCACTGTATCCCACATTTGTGGGTCGTGTACCGCTATATTTAGAATTTTTCCTTTACTACCTCCTTCTTGTAGTTTAATTGGTTCTTCTATTGGCATTCTCTTACATGCTGGTTTTATATTATCTCCTCTAAGTTCTGTATCTGGGTTTATCCTAATTGCTGGTCTTCTAGGTAAATTGCTTGTACTATAATCTATTAGTTGGGGATTAGGGTTTGTTTGTTGAAATGGGCTAGCACTTGAAGAGCTAGTTGGTTCTAATTCTGCGAGTTCTTTATAACTTATTGTGGAACTTAATACAGAAATTGTGTCTTAATCTTTTCTTTCAAGGAATAGTTTGTTATTTCTATATCCTAAATTATCACTTCTCTCTAAACAATTTTTAAAATGTTCTATACATTCTTCTATTTTCATTTCGTCCTTTTGACATCCCTTACATTTAAAAATTATATATTTGTATTCTTCTGTTAATTTTTCAGCTTTCTCTATGACCATGTCTACTTCATATCCTTTAGTTTGGATTCATATTTTAATATTTTTTTCAAATTCTTTCAAGTTCATTAAGAAATCTGGATTTATATAGAATATTCCTCCATTATTTGTCATATCTACTTCAGTTAATCCTATTATTGATTTTTTAATGTCTGACCATCTATCATTATATATTGTTATTAATACTTTGATCCTAAATTTTTTTCTAGTTAGACCTTTTATTCCTATAACAATTAAACTCATATGCATCAGTATCATTTTATTATTTTTTATATGTCTTAAAGAGTTAGCATTTACTAAATCTAGTATTTTAAAATCTTCTCCTATAGCTGATATTTGTTCTTCTCTATAATGTCTATATAGCTGATTATCTGTAGAAAAATATCCTGCATTATATAATATTTTAGGATTTAATAATTTTAATTGATGTTGTTGGAAAATTTGTAAATCTTTATCTACATCTATTATTTCATTAAGTTCTT
>NW_025858180.1:0-9884 GCF_002878395.1 Capsicum annuum
TGAACACATCATAAATAACAGCTGAACTGCCGCAAATTTTATCAAAAATGCATGATTTAGGAAAGAACGGTACCTTCCGCTCGATCGGAGTTCGTGGAAAATAGGGGCGGGTACTTGGATCACATATCCGCCTCAGCTTCCCAAGTTGCACGCTCAACAGATTGGTTTCGCCACAACACCTTGACCAAGGGAACTTCTTTGTTCCTTAGTCTTCGGACATTGAAATCAAGAATCTCAACAGGAATCTCATCAAAAGAAAGATTTTCTCGAATGTCAGTACTCACAGAGGAATCCACTACCACAGCATCGCTAATATGCTTTCTAAGCATGGAGACATGGAATATTGGATGAATAGAGGACAACTCGGAAGGTAAATCGACCTCATAAGCTACCTTACCAACATGGCTAAGAATTTTGTAAGGACCAACATAATGGGGACAAAGCTTCCCCCTCTTCCCGAATCTCTTCACTCCCCTCATGGGTGAAATTTTAAGATACACTAGGTCACCAACTTCAAACTCAAGGTCTCTCCTTCTAACATCCGCATATGAATCTGACGACTCTGCACAGTTTTCAACCTTTCCTAATCACCTTAACTTTTTCGATAGCCTCAAATACTGAATCAGGACCACTCACAGCTGCTTCACCCACCTCGAACCAACCTATGGGTGATCTAATCTTCCTTCCATATAATGCTTCAAACGGAGCCATGCCAACACTAGAATGGAAACTGTTATTGTAAGAAAACTCTATCAACGGTAAGTGATCATCCCAACTTCCCTTAAAGTCAAGTGCACAAGCTCTCAACATATCCTTTAAGGTCTGGATGGTCTGCTTAGCCTCACCATAGGTCTGCGGATGAAAAGCAGAACTCAAAAGCACTTGGGTACCAAGACCCTTCTGAAAAGCTTTCCAAAATTACAAAGTGAACTGAGTACCCCTATCCAAAATGATAGACAAGGGCACTCCATACAGTCTGAATAGCTCTCGGATATACAATCTAGTGTAATCCTCAGCAGTATATGAAGTATGAACAGGTAAGAAATGAGCAGACTTAGTCAACCTATCAACTACAGCCCAAATGGAATCATGATGACGTCGGGAAGGAGGTAAACCAATCACGAAGTCCATATTTATCTCTTTCCACTTCCAGGTGGGAATACTAAACTCTTGCATCATACCACCAGGTCTATGGTGTTCAACCTTAACCTTTTGACATGTTGCATACTTAGCTTCAAACGCTGCTATATCTTTCTTTATGCAACTCTACCAATAGATTTCCCACAAGTCTAGGTATATCTTGGTGGCACCAGGATGAATAGAATATCTCTCCCCATGCGCTTTAACCATAATCCTCGGTCTTAGATCATCAACATTCGGGACACACAATCTACTGTACAATCTCAACACAGTATCTCCCCCTTGGGAGAAAACCTCTACTTTTTGGTCCTTGACTGACTCCATCAGTCTGACCAAACTAGCATCTAAGTGTTGCTTTACGTTCACTTCTGAAACCAAGGAGGATTCGGAACTACTCTGAACCCCTATACTACCTTCAGCAGAGTCAAACAACCTAATCTAGACAAACGATGTACATCACGATGCAACTCTTTCTTACCTTCGACCACATGTGAAACACTACCCATCGACACTCTAGTTAGGGCATCCGCCACAACATTGGCCTTGCCCAGATGGTACAACACACTCATATCATAGTCCTTTAATAATTCTAACCATCGTCTCTACCTAAGATTCAATTCTCTCTGGGTAAACACATACTTTAGACTCTTATGATCAGTGAAAACATCAACATGGACACCATATAAATAGTGTCTCTAGATTTTCAAAGCAAACACAACAGTAACCAACTCAAGGTCATGGGTGGGGTAATTTTTCTCATGGGGCTTCAACTGTCTAGAAGCATAAGCTATCACCTTACCCTTCTGCATCAATACACAACCCAACCCAACTCTCGAAGCATCACAGTACACCATAAAACTATCAACACCATCAGGCAAAGTCAAAACAGAGGCTGAAGTGAGTCGAGTCTTCAACTCCTCAAAACTCTTCTCACAAGATTCGGACCACAAGGACTTCACTTTCTTTTGGGTCAACCGAGTCATAGGAGACGCTATAGAGGAGAAACCCTCAACAAAATGGTGGTAATAGCCAGCTAAACCCAAGAAACTTCAGATATTAGTCAGAGAAATAGGTCTAGGCCAATTTCTAACAGCTTCGATCTTTTAGGGATCATTTCTAATACCCTCAGAAAAAATGATATGACCCAGAAAAGCAACTGAGCTTAGCTAAAACTCACACTTAATGAACTTGGCAAACAACTTGTGATCTCTAAGGGTTTGCAAGATAGTTCGGAGATGATCAGAATGTTCATCCTCACTACGAGAGTACACTAGTATATCATCGATGAACACTATCACAAACATATCCAGATATGGTCTGAACACTCGATTTATGAGGTCCATGAATTCTACTGGGGCATTAGTTAACCCGAAAGACATAAGAAGAAACTCAAAATGGACATGACAAGTTCGGAAAGCGGTTTTTAGGATGTCACACTCCCTAACATTGAGTTGATGATAGCTAGAACGAATGTCTATCTTTGAGAAATAACTTGCACCTTGCAATTGGTTAAACAAATCATCTATTCTCTGAAGAGGGTACTTATTTTTTATGGTGACTTTATTCAGTTGGCGGTAATCAATGCACATACGCAAAGAGCCATCTTTCTTTCTCACAAACAACACAGGAGCACCCCAAGGAGAAACACTGGACCTTATAAAACCCTATTCTAGTAGATCTTTGAGTTGCTCTTCAACTCCTTAAGTTCTGTAGGGGCCATACGGTAAGAAGGAATAGAAATGGGTTGAGTATCGGGAAGAAGCTTAATCCCGAACTCTATCATAGAAATGGGCTGAGTATCGGGAAGAAGCTTAATCCCGAACTCTATCTCTCTATCAGGAGGTATTCCTTGGAGATCATCCAGAAAGACATCAGAAAACTCATTGACGATGTTAACAGACTAGAGAATTGGAGTCTCAGACTTAGTGTCTTTGACTCTAACCAAATGGTAAATACACCCCTTGGAAATAAGCCTTCTAGCTTTGAGCCAAGAGATAAAATGACTCTTGGGTGACACAGAATTCCCAGACCACTCAAACACGGATGCACTCGAAAACTGAAACATGACCACTCAGGTCCGACAATCAATAGCAGAGAGAGACACTTTAAGCACGATAGACTTCTAAAAGAAAGAATCACACTTTTTCCTAAGACATCTTGTAGCCTCTTGCTCATAGATGTGGTGCGCTACACACCGATGATCAAGAATATACTTAACGCAGCTTGTCAGACTCCCTAGGACACCTTAAAACCTTAGGCTCTAATACCAAGTTTGTAACGCCCCAAAAAAATGGGACCCAGAGCGTTACATTGTTCTTGAGGCTAAGAGTAGCCCCAAGATAATCCTTTGAGCCATTTTCATTCATTTTAACACAAATCAACGAGGTTTCCATAAATAACCCTCAAATATCAACAGAGTAATCATCATCCAAGAATAAAAGAATTTTAGAAAGATAAAAAATATGACCTATTACTCAACTCCCAACATCTATACTAGTCTGACAAGTCTTTAAGAATATGAATAAAACCAGCAAATCATTCAGACATGCCGCAACTGACTCATACTCAGTTATCAAATGTAAACGATTCCGCGAAACCAACATCAAACATCACGTCCTCGGAACATGAGGACTCACCACAATAGAGGATATAGAACAACGTGCACAAAGAATCACTATCAAACCTGGAATTGAGCACCTGAACCTACATTCGGAGAAAATACAGCCCACATCCGAAGATGTAGGTCAGTACTATGAAAAGAAACCAAGTATATGCGGGTGTATACAGTTGTATAAACATTATCATCATCAATATTTATATGAAATATGCAGGATGTATGAAAAACTCACATAGCCCTAAGAAAATCATCATAAGCATGAGAGGATGAAATAAGTACAATAACACATGTGAGTCATCATATAATTTGTCAATCACTTTTAGTTAATCAAGAATATCAATTCTCATAATGTAAATATCATTTAAATCTTTCGAAAGAATAACTTTCACAATCCCACTTTCAAATCACTTCACCATTCACCAGAGACACAAGGAAACACACAGTAGAAGATCCTACAATCGACATAAACCATGTGAGCTACATGGAGTCCAACGTACAACCCACGTTAGCGAGATCCATCCTATCCTTGCCATCAAAGTAGGACTATCGATATCAAATCCAGACAAACTAGTGATCACTATATAAATTAGGCTCAAGCTCACTCCTACGGGGGCAGGTAGTTCTAGGGAAGAAAGGTCGCTTTATAACTCCCACTCGGTGCTAAAGATTTCTTTCGGACTTAGCTCAGATCATTTCAAAGACAATTCACAACAAAATAATTTCAGTAGTATATAAATATACATCGAGAGCCATCATGCTTCCCAACTATCAAAATCAACCACGTTGTTGATTTCTTTCACACTCGAGTTCAAAACAACTCTATTAAGACCAAAAGGTTAAATCATTCAAAATATCTCAAATATTCAACATCAACGTGCTTATAACACACAGTTTCTAAAAAAAACACAATTTCCAATGGGGATTCATGACCTAAATATCAAAATCATGATAAATATTGTTCAAGATTCATGCTTTGTATCTCCACACATGTAAATTCATCTTTCAAAATCCTAAACATCAAAATTTCATAATAATCATCATAAGATATAGGTTCTTGCTTCAAATTCATAAAAATCAAATAAAAATCATGCCTTTGTAAAGAAAATTACTTTTGGGCACAATAATGAAAGAGAGTTCTTGTTGAAAAATCTCACATACCTTGAATGATAAACTTTAGATCGATACTCATTTTTGAGATGTTAATCATGCATTTAAATGATGGTTCTTGGAGTTCGTAAATATCACACCTTAAATCCTATTAGGACGAACTGGCACCCATAACCGAGGAAGCCCAGGAGAACCAGCTCATAACCTTATACTTCCCATGCATACCTCTATGACAACCTAAAATTTGGATAGCATCATGTTGTATATAAAAGGAAATAATCACCTGTATAAGCTCGAGTACACATATATATGCATATACAATACTTGGTCGTTGGAGCCATCACGTCTATTAACAAAACACCACCTTGATTGTACATTAGGTCTACACAGCCTCTAGACAATACACAAGTTTAACTAAGGTCGGGACACACTCTGCCAGATAACTAACTTCAATATAATACCAAAAGTGTCTGGATATGACACGGAAAGCCCTGAAGTAAACTGGAGCTCACCAAAAGTAGCTTGATATCCTGGCTCCTACTTGTGCGGTGTATGACCTGAGGTACCTATGCCTGCAGCATGAAATGCAGGTCCCCCATGGGGGACGTCAGTACGAAATATGTACTGAGTATGTAAAACTGTAGATAATCATATATGATATAGGAACTTAATAGAAATCAGAAACAAGTGAATAAATCGTAGTAGGAGTGGACCACACTTACTAGAACTTGTGACAACCTGTACATTATATTTATTCAATAACTTTACCTTCGTTCTATTCATTTTTGTAATCATTACTGTACTGTATTGTGGCCATTAGGCTGCCTCCAGTACATATCAACTGTGATCGACCCATGATAGGCTTATGCCCCTGGGATACCACCCATAAACACATAAATAGCAATCGACCCATGATAGGCTTATGCCCTTGGGATACCACCCATAAACACATAAATAGCAATCGACCCATGATAGGCTTATGCCCCTGGGATACCACCCGATAAGACAGAACTTCCATCACTTAGTTCAATTAATCTTTGAGATTGTTATTTCGGTCGCCACTGCATTTTTGATACTTTGAAACAATGATACATCAATAAGAGACATATAAATAGACCATCAATGCAATAAAAATGAAGTAAGAACTCATTGGCATATCAATGAAGTGTTCTGGAGTTATCAATGCCATAACAATGAAGTAGGAACTTATTGGTATATCAATGAAACATTTTGGAGTCATTAATCGTGCATGGATCTTGTTTGACTAATCGGATAGCTTCTGACATTTATTAGTCCAATAAACATGTAAGATTAGGACGACAAGTAAGTATTGGAATGTCTGGACATCTTTTCAGGTGGAAACAAGTTCATTGGTAACGTAGGACATCATACAAAACCGTTATGGATCACATGTTACTGAATAACTTTGGAAACTTTCTTAATAGAACAATTGTTCATTTTCATGCCAAAGATATGGTATAGAGTATGCTTTACATACCTGACTGTCGACCTTCAATACTAGTCCCAAATGGACTTCCCGTCTTCTCGGATTACTTATCTACAATGAACATATATAGCAGTCTAGTATTAGCGATCAAACGTCACAATTCAATTATTTGAATTCACCAAACTAGTGGTTAAGTAGTAAGCCTTAATTACACCATAAAGGGTGTCACTTTAAGCCTCTTATACTCCAATTACATTCACATGCCATACATATTCATACAACATCCTACAATATCAAGTTTGGATTCATTTATCCTTCCAACCAATCCATTAAACCAAATTGAGCCATAGATATAAATAATCATCAATTCAATAGTATATCACCATATCCACCTTCCATAACTCAATTACCATATCCACCTTCCACAATTCAATACAACCAAACCATGCAAAATGGTCAATAACCCTATTTTCATCACCTTTCAATAACAACTAATACATGTAATCCTCTATCACACATATACATATGGAAAAGAACAAAGGCAAACAATATTCATACCTTACAATTCACATCTTGATTATGCAATACTGTTCACACAAATAATAGATGCCGCTCGAAGCTCTCGAGATGACAAACGCAGTTATCGGATTACATTAGAATTTCTACAGTTGAATCAAAAGTAATTTAAAGGTCAAATTTGGCTAGGGTTTGTTCTTTCTCAATAATTGATGATGAAAATGTGTTTTTGAACTCATATACATGTATATATACACATATTTCTGTCCATAATATAGTAGGAAATTACCAAAATGCCTTTAAAATTTAAAAAATGTTAAATCTGTCCTTTGGTGGACTATTTTGATAAGCTAAAGTAGATCGACCATAACTTTTTTCTCCGATATTGGATTTGGGTGAAATTGGTATCGTTCGAAGCATAATTCAAAGGGCTTTTATTTCATATAAATTAGACCACCCAGTTCGTCTTGTACAAAGAGTTATGGTCATTTGAAGTTGACCCTAAAAATCTATTTTGATAGGCTGAAGTAAAACAAGTATAACTCCTTAATCAAATGTTGGATTTGGATTAAACCAATTTCATTGGAAAGAAGACTCAAAGATATTTATTTTCATAGGTCTCAGCTCTCCCATTTCATTATATTAAGGGAGTTATGATCGTTCGAAGTTGACCCAAAAATTTGGCTGGCCTCAGTAGTTTTTGTGTAGGATATTTTCCTGCACATTTACTATTCCCAAATATCCCGGCCACCATTTTATAGTTTCGAACGTGCTCAATTATATCCGAAACCTATCCATTTTTTGAAATATTTATATCGTTGGAAAGCTTATACAATAACCTTCGCATGGAACCATCGACGGGCAAATTCCGGTATAACTAAAATAAAAAAATTAATTCCATATAAATAAGACCAATACACCTACTTGAATACTCCAATACACGTACTTGAATATGGGGTGTTACATCCTTCCCGCCTTTAGGACATTCATCCTCGAATGTTAGCATAGTTATTCAACAAAAACAAGTTCAAGTCCATCATTAACATTCACATCATCACATAAATACTATGCATATATAAAAAAAAACTTACTTGTTAATGTTCTAAATCCGTTTCTTGAATTTCCTCTTCATCTTTGAACAAATGAGGGTACTTAGATTTCATTGCTTCCTCAGCTTCCCATGTAATCTCTTCCCTTTGACAATTTCTCCAACATACTTTCACAGATGCTATCTCTTTATTTGTCATCTTCTTAACTTGGCGATCTAGAATAGAAATAGGCACTTCCTCATAGGTAAGATCTTCCGCAACTTGCACATCCTCAGTAGAAGTGATATGTGATGGATCTCCAATGAACTTTTGAAGCATTGACACATGAAATACTGGATGTACTGATGAGAGCTCTTGGGGTAGCTCTAATTCATATGCAACTTGTCCGAACCTTCGAGTGATCCTATACGGGCCTATATAATGTGGAATCAACTTCCCTTTCTTGCCAAATCTTATTACCCCTTTTATTGGTGATACCTTCAAAAATACCCAATCACCTATAGAAAACTCTATCCCTCTCCTTCTGCTATCCGCATATGACTTGTGTCAACTTTGGGCTGTTTTTAGTCATTGTTGAATTACTTTAACCTTCTCTATGGCTTCATAAACAAGATCCGGTCCGAACAAAAGAGTTTCACCCACTTCGAACCATCCTATTGGTGATCTACACTTCCTTCCATATAAAGCTTCATATGGTCCTATTTTGATACTTTAATGGTAGCTATTATTGTAGGTAAACTCAATAAGAGGTAAATGATCATCCCAGTTGCCCATAAAATCTATTACACAAGCTCGTAGCATATCTTCAAGTGTTTGGATGGTACGTTCTGCTTGTCCATCTATCTGAGGGTGAAAAGCTGTACTCAACTTTATTTGTGTTCCCAAATACCTCTGAAAAGACTTTCAAAAGTTTGCAGTAAATTGGGTTCCCCAATCTAATATAATAGAGATTGACACTCCATGTAATCGGACTATCTTTTTAATGTACAGCTTCACATATTCTTCAACTGTGTAAGTGGTCCTAACTGGTAGGAAATGTGAGGATTTGGTAAACCTATCAACAATCACCCATATAGAATCAAACCTCTAGGAGGTACGAGGCAAACCAATAACGAAATCCATGTTGATCATATCCCACTTCCATCTTGGAAGATCAATGCATTGCATATAAGCTCTGGGTTTTTAGTGCTCAACTTTAACTCATTGACAATTTGGACATTCAACTACAAATTCTGCAATGCTCTTCTTCATGTCATTCCACCAATACATATCTTTCAAATATTGATACATTTTGGTTGATCCTGGATGAATGGAATATCTTAAACAATGTGCCTTTGTCATAATCTTCTTTCTTAGCCCGTCTACATCCGGCACACACAATCGGTTTTGGCACTGAAGTACTCCTTCTCGCGTAAGCTCAGATGCCCTGGTCGTACCACTCTGAATGTTCTCCTTAAGCTGTAATAAAATAGGATCTGCATATTGCTTCTCTTTCACTTCAGCTACTAATGAAGATTCCGCAGCATTATGTACGATAAGCTCTTTATCCGAAGTTTCAAGAATGCGAACTCCCAAACTAGCTAACTTGTGAAGATCTTTAATCATCCCTTTCCTTTTTATAGGCGCCATCATAGCCTTATGACTTAACGCATCAGCTACCATATTTGCTTTCCCTGGATGGTACAAGATATCAATATCGTAGTCCTTTAATAGTTCAAGCCATCTCCGCTACCTTAAATTTAGATCCTTCTGATTAAAAATATATTGCAAGCTCTTATGGTCAGTATATATATCAACAAGAACCCCATATAAATAGTGGCGCCATATCTTAAAGCAAAAATAACTGCTGCCAGCTCAAGATCATATGTAGGATAATTTTTCTCATGTGGCTGCAATTGTCTAGAAGCATATGCTATTACCTTAAAATGTTGCATCAATACACATCCTAAACCAATTCTGGAAGCATCATAATACACTGTATACCCTTCGGTGCCTTCTGGAAGTACCA
>NW_025858181.1:0-1266 GCF_002878395.1 Capsicum annuum
ATGTCCTTAAGACAGTGCGAAGACCCCTATTTCAGTAGCAGAGTAGCACTACACCATCCGAAAACCTATATTTCGGTATGACTGAAAGAAAACCTGGACCTGGAATAGTAAACAATTCAGCCCAAGATTCTGTAACGCCATAGTCTTTCATCACCCAAAACCTAAAAGTGTTCCCCACTTAAGACGTATAATTAACATAAACACAAAGCTTTTCTGCCACACTGAAACAAGCCGCCCACACTTGTGGTCGTAAATGGAGAGCATTTTCTCTGGCAACGGTATCTCTGTGTACACCTCACTTGAAATACTCAATGCAGTTACCGTAGATCTTGATATATTATCGATCCAATGAAATGCTCCATGCACAAATACCAAAGATTCTGTACATAATAAATCAGGGCGATTGCCGATAGGATAGTTATTCGTTAATCTCCAGGAGCCACTTTTCAATGCGAGAATTTCACTGCATGACTCTAGATCAATCTTAAGGATCTTATAGTCGTCGCTAACTGAGTCATATCCCAATCCCCAAGTGCACCAACACCGCTCCAGTGAAAATTTTTGATCCGGAAGTACTATTGATTCTCTTGTGGAGGGGTTCCATAGCAAACGTTGATTGGTTTTATCACAATAGTTAAAAACCGCGATAAGCACCAAGCTATCGTAACAACAATATAATTTGCAACTCCTCCATGGTTTACCGTTAGAAGGACAATCAAGTTTTTGTACTTCCTCAATGCGTTGAACCGATGATAAAGAAGAACAATACAGAGAAAACTCGTCCTCAAGAAGGTCCTTCCGGCTAACAAGAAATTTTTGAGAATTTTGATCATTCTTGGCGCGATTGCGATGCTTCAACGTAAAGTAAGGCTCGGATATCAGTGTCATCCAACACGTCGATACACATTTGAATCGTAGAAGAGGCTGCACAGGTAGCCTGCTGAGGATTTCCATAGTTATTTCTTCTTGCAATGGAACTGAATGCATCATAACTCTCTTCACTGCAATTAAAAAAAAAAAGAATAATAAACCGAAAAAACCCTCAGACCCTTCAGATAGGGGTTTCATCCAAAATCCCTTCGGCAAAAAATTATGTTATATACACATGATTAAAATTATTTTTTATGTATATATAGTAAATGTCGAACCTCCTCGATTAGTTAGTATGTTCACTTATGAACCCCTTAAATCCTGGCTCTGCCACTGCCTCCGATCCCCAACTAAAAATAATAATAACTCCATCGGCCTAGTACCCAAGGTTCTGAC
>NW_025858182.1:0-4704 GCF_002878395.1 Capsicum annuum
CGTGTATTTTTAGGAAAAAGAAACTACTAAAGCTAAAAAAAATAGTAACTTTTTAATTTCTTTTGTATTTAATATGAAGGAAAATAATTAAGCTAAATAAAGTGAATGACATTTTTGTCAACAAACTATCTATTCTTAAAAAGAATGTAATGCATATTATTTTTCGTATCATAAACCAAACAACCACTAAAAAATAATAGCAGAATAACTAATCTTAAGACAACTAATTCCAGCATAACTTATTTCCCAATCAAACAACCTGGGTTATGCATTACCAACTTAATAGCTAAAAATAAAGGAAATGAGATCTTTTTTTCTTTTACAATGTAAAAAAATAAGGATCTGATAAGATCAAAATATCTTATAAAAAAATATAAAACTCAATTTTTGGTAAAAAGCTAGAAAATCATTCCTCCTTGGAATATGTCTTGAGTAAGGCTAGTTTAAGACAATTAATTTTGGAATATGTATTCAGCCAGATTGCTATGTCATGTCATTCCCAATTGAACTCCCAGCCCATCTAAAGTGTCTATACACGCCCATGGGGTGAGAAGTATACTACAACTATGGACATAGCTCATGGCCCAATCATTTTCCCTCCAAGTAAAGAAAGTGGCGGCCATAGTTAATAGGTTTTGAACAAACAAGGCAGGCATAACGCCAAAAACTTGACCCAAAATTCAATTTCCCGCCCCACAAATTTGCTAGAACTTTTACTTGCACCATCATATTCTCACACATTTCTATCTAGCAAAAAATCCTCTGAAACAAAAGAAAAAAAAAAACCTTTAGGAGCTCATATTTCTTGCTTTTGTGCGTGTAGATTGAGTTCTGTCAATCTTTGCCGATCTGTATTAAATCCTTTCTCAAGGTCAGTATCCAATAGCCCGATATCAAATGAAGCATTACATTCTCAATTTAGGTTACTAATTTCTGTTTCTATTATTGTTTTTTATACTCTTTTTGGCCCAAAATTTTAGTAGGGTTTTATGGTTTATTCGTAAAGTAGCTTGCTTCTCTGATTATCAAAATGGTTTATCTAATTGTATTTTAGCAACTTGTATGGTTGGTCCGTGTAAAATGTTAGATTTTTTCATGAATTGTTTTAGATTTGAGAATTTGGTCATGGAGATTTATGTGTTTTAGGTCTAAAGATTGTTTTTTGTTGATAGGGTTGATGTTGGATTAGTGATTTTAACAATGGATGAAGATAATGCTTTTGAAAGGCGTCGCAAAAATCGTCCTGTTTTAGGAAATATAACTAATCAGATTGGAAACAAGAGACCATTTTCTTCAATTTTGGGCAATTCAAGTGTTAAGTCTGTAGACAAGGGGAGTGAAAATGTAGGTGGGAAATTTGTTTTGGTAGATGACGGAGATAATGCAAAACGTGTTTGTGTCGGTCTTCGTCCTTGTAACAACATTAGGTCATCAAAGGTAGATGATGTATCAGGGAATTCAAATGTACCAAATAAAAATCAGGATTCCAATTTGTCATTTGTTGATTCAGCTACTGCTATCTCCCAAAGTACAGTTGGAGATGATAACGAGAACAATGATGCTCGTGGGAGTGTTGTTGAAATTGGTGATGATGGGGAAAGAATTCCAAAGAAAAGTTTTAAAGTTATATATGATATAGATGGTTTGTTTACTGGGGCGGCAGTGCCAGTGCCAGCATTGTCCGGAATTGAAGTCCATGATGCTGCTCGGAGTTGTGAAATTAACGAAGTAGATAGTGAGGGCACTGAAAGTGAGGATATGTTTCCTAATGGCCCTGATGAACAATGTCTTGATAATCTGGTTATGAGTCAGTCTGGGTCAGTAGATTTTGCAAGATTGCCAGACTCGCAGGAGTCGAGAGTTAAACTTGAGACATGTGCAGGAACACAAACTTGTGAGGATAATTCAGGTTTAAGTGCTAGCATCGAGTCAATCAAAGCTTGCTCCTGTACTTTTTGCACCAAAGGTAAAAATATCTTGCAGGCCTTGGTTTTGATTAATATTCTTCAGAGCTTATATCCTGTCTTACTTCAGTTCATACTAGTGGAGTATTAATGTAGTTGTCTTTGTTCTGTGATAATCAGCTGCTTATATGTGGTTAGATCTGCATTACCAGGATACCAAGGGTCGGATAAGTGGTGAGTCAGCTTAAAAATATTATAGTTACTAGAAACTTAAAATCCTCTTTTTTTTTTTTCCTTCCTGCGCCTTTTCTTTACACATGTACTGTTTTCAATATACTTAGCCATAAAGAAGAGTCAGAGAGAGGCAAGTCTTTTAGTTGAAAGAAGTGGCAAGGGTAAAGAGCTTCAGGGTCCAGAAAAGAATATTGAAGCTGCAAATCTTGAGACAAGTTTAATCGGTCACTGGAAGTCACTCTTTCAACACATGGAGCAGATTTTTCAACATGAAGCTGACCAGCTAGTAAGTTTTCTAACTGTCCTGCCCAGTCTGTGAGTTGGTGTACATACTCATTCAACTCTTACGTATAGTAACTGATAGCTGTGAAACTGATGGATGATCTCTGTTGACCATCAAGCTGAAAGATTTTTCTTCATCAAAGTTAACTCCCATTGTGTGAGCTCGCGGTGTGGTGCATTGTCTTTTCATACTAGTTGGATCATTCATGTCGAGGAGACACATGTGTGCCATCAGTGTGCAGTGTGCCTTTTGATGGGAACATGGGTTATAGATTAAAAGATTGTTATCTTTTATAGTAATCTTTGAGGGATGGCCTTGGCTCAGCGGTAAGCTTGCTTACCGTGGTGTGCCAGGGTCGGGGGTTCGAAACGCCCCTCAAGCGAAGCTGGGGTGAGGGCGCGTAGGTCAGGCCCGGAGTGGTCCCCCCCTCCCCGACACCTACGGAGTAGGTATGAACCGGGTCGTCCCTTTATAGTAATCTTCAAACATGTTTGAAGATTAGTTTTTTCATTCTCAAAAAGTAATCTTCAATTTGAAAATCATGTTGACTTGTTACTAATAGACATGAAGGAGTACGTCTCTACAACAACATACCCAGTGTAGTCCCACAAAGTGATGTTTGGAGAGGATAAAGTGTAGGCAAACCTTACATCTACCTCAGAGGTGAGGTAGAGATACTATTTCTAAGACCCCCAACTCAAGACAAAAACAGTCTAGAAAAAGACGTAATGAAAGTACAAAAGGCAATAGATAGTAACAAAAACAATTGATGGTATCAATACAAAAACAAAATAGTACTACAATCGAATGGCATGAAACAATAGATAATAACAGAAATCAAGGAACAAGAAACTATAAGTGTAGTTCTATGGTTACTAGTAAGGGCAACAAGACAATGCACTACTACCTACTAGTATGGACATATTCCTACTTGCTAATCTTCCTCCTAATTTGTATCTTTTGTACCTTTCTAAGGTTATGTCCTTGGTATACCGCAACTGCACCATGTTCTTTCTAATTACCTCTCCCCAATACTTCTTTGATTTACCTCTATCTTTCCTAAATCTACCCATAACCAACTAGTCACACCTCTGCACGGGGAATCCATACATCTTCTCATCAAATGCTTGAACCATCTCAACTTCGTTTCCTTTGTTGTCTTCCACTGAAGTCACTCCCACCTTATTTTACATATCCTCATTTTTAATCATATCCCTCTTATTATACCCACATATTCATTGTAATGTCCTCGTCTCCGGCACTCTCATCTTTTTGAAACCAGTAAGTCTCTCTTTACTAAAAAATAGAACATACCTGATCTGTCAATTACATTGGGAGGAATGGGGGATTGGCACTACTTGCAAGTTGCAACCCAATGAAATTGACCATGTTGCAATTCATAGCAGTCTTTTTGTTAGGTTATTGTCCCTATGAAGTTTGTTAGGACTAAGACAGAGTACTTGGAGTGTAAGTTTAGTGATGTGTCACAGGATGGTGACGTGGTGGTGAAGCTGGACTCTCAGGCCATTCAGAAGAGGAGAGTTTCAAGTATCTGGAGTCTATGATTTAGGGCAATGGTGAGATTGACGAAGATGTCACGCATCGTATTGAGGCTGAGTGGTTGAAATGGAGGCTCACTTCAGGAGTTTTATGCGATAGGAAGGTGCCCGACCGGCTATGTTGTATGGAGCGGAATGTTGGCCAATTAAGAACTCCTATATCCAAAAGTTGAAGGTGGTGAAGATGAGGATGTTGCGATGGATGTGTGGCCATACCAGGAAATATAGGGTGAGGAATGAGATTATTCGGGAGAAGGTGAGAGTGGCTTCGGTGGAGGACAAGCTGTGGGAAGTGAGGTTATGTTGGTTCGGGCACGTGATGAGGAGGGGCTCTGATGCTCCAGTGTGGAGATGTGAGACACTGGCTATGGATGGTTTTAGACAGGGAAGAGGTAGGCTGAAGAAATATTGGAGAGAGGTGATTAGGCATGATATGGAGCAATTACAGCTTACGAAGGACATGATCCTTGATAGAAAGTTGTGGAGGACGAGGGTTAGGGGTGGGAGTGCGTCGGTAATAGTAGGGGAACGTTCTTTATTTGTATCGGAAGTTCCTTGTTCGTGGTATTGAGTGATGTTTATGGTTTCGGATAGATTGTTTTAGTATTATCTTGTGGCTGTAGTATTATCTTGTGGTTAGCGGTGTTAGTTTATTTTTGCATATTGTACTAGTTTATATACATTTATGTTTTGTTGTGTTTTGTTATACTGCTATTGGTCCTAA
>NW_025858183.1:0-2178 GCF_002878395.1 Capsicum annuum
AATTTAATTTTTTTAAAAATAAAAATTCTTTTTTTGGGAGGGGTGTGGGGTAGGGGTCTGGGGGATTAGGATGAGATTGAAGTAAGAATTAAAAAAAAAAAAGTTAATTTCTTTTTTAAAAAAAATAACTTTTTGGGAAAGGGATATGTCATGGGGGTGGAGGTTGGGGAGGGGAAGGGGTTAGGGGGTGATGGGAGGTGGGGTGAGAATTTAAAAAAAAAATTGGGAGCGATGTGGGGGTGGGGATGGGAGTGTGGGGGTTGAGGTAAGAATTTCTTAAAACAAAATTAACTTTTTTGAAAAAGATATTCTTTTGGGGGATGGGGTATTATCGTAAGGGAAGAAGGGAGGGGGCAGGGGTAGGTGGAGATAGGGGTTGGTGTAAGATTTATCTTTTTATAAAAAAATTTATTTATTTTTTTTTAAAAAAAATATTTTTTGGGGGGACGGGTAGAGGATGCGGGGACGTGAGGTAAGAAAAGCTTTATTTTTCAAGAAAAAAGTTAAAATTAATTTCTTGGGTTAAAGGTGGGGGTTCGGGGTAGGGAGGTGATGGGGATGAGGTGGGGTGGTGTAAGAAAAAAATTATAATTTTTTTAAGAAAAATAAAAAAATATACATTTAATGGAGGTAGGGTGGGTGTGGGATAAGTTGGGGTATAGTGGGGTTGGGGTAAGGTGGGGATGAGGTGAGGTCGGTGATTTTGAGAGTAGGAGGACACATTGTCGCTTGTTTTTTCTATTTTCATTAAGAAAATTATTTTTTATAAAACGGATTGAAGTGGGGATTGAAATGGACTCATTTGAACTCAATTTAAAAAAGAAAATGGACATGGGCTAGCCATTTTGAGAAGAAATGACCCACAATTTGAAAATATGAATAATTGGAGCCAGTCGGCCCAATTTATTTTTCTTTTTTTAGCCATTTGGCCCAATTTATAACAATTGGAGTCAGTCGGTCGTATGCAGTCTCAATACCCAATTGATTCACTTTTATACCATATTGATACACTTTTATACTACATTGATACACTTTTTAAAAAAGAGAGAGGAAATCCCTATACCAAATTGATACACTTTTATATCACATTGATACACTTTTATAACAAGGGAGAAGGGAAACCTATGCATGCATATGCAGTTTCCATATACTCAATAGAGTATATACTCTTTTATACTAGATTGATATACTTTTATAACAAGAGAGAAGGGAAACCTATGCATGCATATGCAGTGTCTATATACTCAATAGAGTATATACTCTTTTATACTAGATTGATACACTTTGATACAACATTGATACAACATATATGCCACATAAATACACCTTTTACAGTAGAAATCTGTGCAAACAAAAATAGTAGCTATACCAAATTGATACTGTAAATCCAGTACATTCATACACCTTTTCAAATGGATGGATAGAAATCTGTGCATGTTTTTGTGTACATATAGCAAATTCATACACCTCCATATTTTGTTATTATTGAAACTAAAACTGAAGCTAAAGTCGTTATTTTGTATCAATTTTGAGCAAATTTCTAATGAAAAAACTATATGAAGCTAATTGAATGCAGATTTTTGTATAATTTATACAAAATTTATGGGATATTTTATACAAAATTTGTGAAATAAGAAAGGTAAATTAGAGTATCGGAAAAGGTAAAGGAATGTAGGTTTAAGAGTTTGAATGAAAAGAAAATTGTGAATAAAAAGAAAAGAAAGAAAGGGAGACAAAATGCTCGATGTCAACCATCGCAAAGAAGATTTGGTGGTGAAGTTCTTTGTGTGCAATTCTTTCTAGAAAGACTTAAACATTTAAAATCACAGTAAAAAAATCTTTTGTTTGCACCAGAGCACCGCACAGCAAAAGTGAGCATTCGTAGGTGAATTTTGAAGCCGCAATGAGAAATTGAAAGAATTTTACGGTAGAGAGAATGGAAGAAAAGGGGGAAAAAGAAGAAGATGAAATGGTACACGGGTTATACTGGGAGTGGCTATTTATCGGATATTTAATTGTGGGTGTTATTTTTGTGGTATTATTTCAATTTTAGGTGTCATTTTTGTCCTTTTCTCATTTTGAGATTGAGACTTAATTGGTTGAGAAATTTCGAACTTTTACATACGAAAATAGAGTACAAACTTCTTAAACTTTAGATTAGTGGAAGTCTTGTAACCT
>NW_025858184.1:0-2321 GCF_002878395.1 Capsicum annuum
TGAAAATTTAAAGAAGCCCGAGATTAAACGTAGTTGTGGAGGGCAAATATTAGGTGTCAACAACTTCCCCCTCCCTTTGGAAGGGTGGATGCAAGTAACCCTGGGAAAAGGGAGGTTGACGTTCCTAATTTTTGTCCGACCACAAATTCAAATCTGAAAGACGTTGGTTTTTTGCACGAGTTTCATGGAGTTATGGCCAAACCTCGGTATTAGGTTTCCCACATATCTCAGGTTACATGAGAATTCATGCCACTTGTAGTTCATAAAGCTTGATTTTAAGTATGATTTTCAAGAAAAATTCACCGACCATCTCGGTTTTGGAGTTTTTGATAACACTGAAAAGTTGGGAAATGAAAGGATTTGGGGGGAGGTTGGAATGCAGTCGAGTTTTATATATAGATCCCAGCCTACATATCCCTAAGACTCAAGGAATCAGACTGCCTGTAGTTCGACTCAATCGGTAGAAAAGATAGTCTTTTATTTCAGACGATCTTTGGCTCAAGATGAGTGACAAGTTGATTGAGTTGCGGAAAATAGGATTGTAACCTCTCAACCATGAACGTGGAGCTCTTCACATCCATAGGTAAGAATTTACCTGGGCATAATTTCCAAAACTCTAGGAGTCTTATCACTCAAATTTGAAAGAAAGAAAAGGGTACCCTCGGCATGAGTTTAGAAATATCCTGAAGGTGAAGCTGAGACCAAAATATCCAAAAATATCCACACGCCTTCTAATAGAGGTGTGGTTAGATGGTGGTGGTGATCATTATATAGGTCGCGTCTAGAGAGTTTGACATCCCTCTCCAGACTATGTCCCATTTTGCTGCTAAGAAAGAGTTCCACGTTGTGCTGCATCCTATTTGAAGTCGTCTGCACCTGTGGTTTTGATTTGAGATTTTCATCCTCTTGAATGCTCTCGACAATGCTTCAAGCAAAAAGTGTTAGTGCTAAACATAATTCACGAAAGAGGTATGTAGTCTTTTACCATATCTCCACATGAGCTGTGACTTGAAAAGCGGAGTCATCTCTTCCTATACCTGTTTGGAATGAAATAACCAGCGATAACAAACACAACAACCCTCTTGGTTGTTGTATAATTATGACATTTATTGGTTGAATATGTCTTCAAAATAGGATGGCCCTTTTGGACACCGGCGATACTTTATACAGAATGGTCCCTACAACCGTGTAATCTTGTGCTGGTGTGGCAACCCTTTTGGTTACCTATATCACTTGTTGTATGTGGAATGATAACCTCTCCGGTTATAGCCGATGATCGATTTATAAATTTTTCTTAAATTATCAATCTTTGGATAATCTTGCGTACTATTTGACGTTGGATATGAGGCGACTTATAGATATCCTTTGAATAGTTAGATTTTAGGCAATCCTGCATATTATCTGACTTTGGATAAGAGATGGCTTATAGATATCCCTCCAATCGCTAGCTTTCAGGTGTTCTTGCACATCATTCGACCTTGGATATAATATGACTTACAGATAATCTCTCAGATTGTTAGACTTTGGGTAATCCTGCACATAATCGATCTTGGATATGACGACGCTTATAGAGAACCCTTAGACGTATCAATTTGATAATCTTGCATATTCTCCGGTAAGGATTTAGTTGCGACTTACGGATAACCTTTGAACTATCGATTTTTAGGTGATCTTGTACACTATCCGGTTTAGATGTTGTTGTGGCTTACGGATGATCTACAGGCTATCAAATCATAGGTGATGTTGCACACTATCCAGTTTGGATATTGTTGCGGCTTATGGATACTGTCACACCCCCTGTTTTTCACCGCGTCCAACCCCGCTAGGGAGTTGGTTTTAGAGAAAATGGGTTTTTCCAATTAAAGTGATGTTTTGAAAAGGGATTGCTTTACTTACAGAGTCGCCACTTGGAATTGAGTTTGGGTGTTCCAAGTCACCTTATTGAATCCCCATTCAAAAGGAAATGACTCTTCAATTTTTGTTTTTTCGTCTGCGAACTAGAAATCTGGATAAGGAATTCTGTTGACCGAGGGGAAGGTGTTAGGCACCCCTCGAGTCCCGTGGTTTTAGCACGATCGCTTTTATGACTTACGTCCGGCTTAAATTAATCTCTTGGATACATAATATTTGTTAGCCTAAAAGTTACTTACATCCTACTTTGAATTTATTTTAAATTATTTAATTATATTAATGTGTGGCTTGCCAGTAGCAGTGCTTTTCGGTCATACCACGAGTTTGATATATTTCTCGTGCCTTTGAGGCATTTATGAGCCTTCCCCACTTTTCTAGTCTAAATAAGCACCTAATAGGTTTAAAATCTA
>NW_025858185.1:0-1405 GCF_002878395.1 Capsicum annuum
ATGCATATCAGCCTACCTCATTTAGCATACCAGTACATCCAAAGTACTAATTGCATACTTGTTTCTTGCGCTATGATGTATCATATCATAGGTTAGGGCGCTCAGTTCCCGGATCGCACATAGACTCTCCAGATTATTAGATGTAGCAGTGGTGAGTCCTCATATTTCGAAGACATGGTTTATTTATCTCAGCTATTTCATCAGTTTCAGTATTTTTTCATTCATTCAGAGTTAGTTGGGGGTTTTTCCCATCAACTCCACAGTCAGTCAGTAGAGGCTTTTCAGACTAGCACAAATAATCAGTTAGTTTTGTTATTATTTTATTAGTTTCAGACAGTTGTTTCCAGAGTTATGATCTAGTATTGATTTTAGTTGCTAAAACCTTATGGCTTCTTAGTTGTTATTCCGTATATGTTATTATATTATTCAGTGCTTATAGCAGGTACCAGCTCATGGGTTAGTTTGTGGTCTTTTGGGATCGTAAGCATCGTGTGGCGCACAGGGTATACTCTTGTGGTGTTACAAGAATGGAATTGTCCATCAAACTACGTCCCCGTATTCACCTCAATCTAATGGAATTGTGGAAAGGAAAAACCAAACCTTGAAGGAAATAATGAATGCCTTACTTATAAGTTCAGGTTTACTATAAAACTTGTAGGGGGAAGCTATCCTTACAGCTAACCGAATACTCAATAGAGTTTTTCATAGTAAGACACAATCAATTCCATATGAAAAATGAAAAGGAAGGAAACCCAACTTGAAATATTTCAAAGTGTAAGGGTTTTTAGAGAAGGTCCAAGTTCCTATACCTAAAAAGGTATAAAGATAGGACCTAAGATGGTGTACTGCGTGTTCATAGGATATGCCAAAAGTAGTAAAGCATGTCGGTTTTTGGTTAAAAAATCCAATCATCCTGATATTAATGAAAATATTATAATTGAATCAGATAATGCTGAATTCTTTGAACACATTTATCTATATAAAACTAGACATGAATAGTTTAGTGGGGGTCTAAACAACCTCGGGATAAACCAAGTTAGGATGTACATAATGATGATAATCCAAGACATAGTACACATCAAAGAATGTCAACTTCATTTGGATCAGATTTTGTACCATTTCTTTTAGAAAATGAGCCTCAAACATTTAAAGAAATGATGACATCTTCAGACTCATCCTTTTGGAAAGAGGCAGTCAATAGTGAGATTAATTCAATCTTAAGTAACCATACATGGGAGTTGGTTGATCTTCTTTCAGGAAATAAACCATTAGGTTCTAAATGGATCTTCAAAAGGAAAATAAAAACGGATAGTACTATTGACAAATACAAGGCAAGACTTGTAGTAAAAAGCTTCAAACAGAAAGAAGGCCTTAATTATTTTGATACATACTCGCCAATAATAAG
>NW_025858186.1:0-2067 GCF_002878395.1 Capsicum annuum
TAAAAACTTAACTAATCATTTTGGACATGATTACATTTTGCTTTTGGGTTTAAATTACTAGCTTGTTGCATAGTTTGAATTATGAGATTATTAACGAATGATTTTGTTTTTTGATGTGTATATATTGTGTTATAATTTGTAAAGCGTTGCAACAGAATAACAAAAGAGTCGAAATAGATGCTATGACAACGGTTTAATGTCATTGGAATAGAGTCTATTGCAATGGTTAGTAACCATTGCAATAGATGAAAATAGGCGTCCCAATAAGTAATGAAATAGTTGTAATAGGTAGTCAAAAAGCGTTGCATCAGAACAACAACAGCGTCATAATAGCTGCTATTGCAATGGTTAGTAACTATTGCAATATCATCTATTGTGACAGTTATAAACCGTCGCAATAGATGAAAATAGTCGTTCAAAAAATAACCATCACAATAGGTCTATCTATGGCAATGGTTTCCAGAAACCATCCCCATAGCTCTACCTATGGCGACGGTTTAGACAACCGTTGCAAAAATCGTTGCAATAGACCGATCGCAACGCTCACCTATGGGATGCTTGTAGAACCATTGCGATATGTCTATGGTAACGGTTTTTTTGTCTATTACAACGGTATTACAACAGTCACCATAGATCTAATTTATGGTTGTGGATCATATTTTGAGATTCTATCCTTAATTTTTGAAATTCTATCATAATTTATGTTTGAAATGTTGTGACCTCGCCGGAAAGAATGTAGTAACGTTAAAAATTTCGATTAAAAAAGATTCTAAGTTCCAAAAGAACACAGATAATTGAGGTATAACTTCTACCAATTTAATTAACATATGATTTATTATTTTCGAAAGTTAGATGATCTATCTACATTTATTATTTAGGAGGAAATAACTCTCGCAATAATTTTTTTGATCGATCATATGTGGGCCAATTGATTAGTCATAAAGAAATTGAGGTTAAAGCTTTTACTATGCATCATGATATCGCCGGGAATGTATCATTAAATATTTACATCTAATTATGTACGTTCTTTTATTAAAGATATATACAATATTTATTTTGAGTAATTGAAGAAAGTAATAAGTTTATCCATGTACGATCATTAGCTATAGCAAGGTAGAGGTGTGATGTAGGACAAAATAGAAAGATAATAATATATTCTTACAAAGTGTTTTTTTACCTGTGTTTTCTTAATTTGATGACTTCTTTGCTCCCTTTTAGTTATATTTTATACCCTGAATTGGATCGTCGAGCACTAATAATATTTATATTTTAATTTAATATGACTTATATGTACAATAAAGTCTCCATTAATTGTGGCTTAATTTTCCTCTACATCTTTTTCTTTGATGAGCAAAAAAATTTTTAATTCATTAAAATTTTCATTGATGTATAGTTTTATTGATTAACACGAGACACGCATGCAAAACACGTATACTTTACTAGTATAATTAATCTAATTGGTTAGAAATATAATCATATAATGTATTTAAATGGATATGCGTGGTAATCAAGATACCATATATATTTGGTAAGCTATTTCACGTGTATTTTGGTAAAAGCTAGGAATCCAAGTGCAAGTCCTAATCCTACACAAAAAGGGAAAACACTTTTTTTTTCTCTATATATACTTATGAGTCCAGTTGCAATCTTCAATATTTACGCTTCGATTAGTTTCATCAAATAATGGAGTCATCCACATCTGCCAGTCAAATTCATGTGTTCCCCCAATTTCGTAATGCTAGAAGTACTCTTCCTTGTGCATTCAATATTTCAGGCATCAATTTTAAGTTGGAGATTGATCTAATTGTAAAGTTTGGTTACACCTGTGTTGACAACATTATCGAAGAGTACTCCTTGCATACTAAGTGGTATGGGACGTGCAACTCATTATCATGGGTCTTGAGAAAATCTTGGAGAGCAAACATGATTTAATCAAACAAATTTTGGAGTATGCTCGTACCACACAGAACCTTGCACCTCCTTTGCAAGATGATGATACAGCTTATGTGAGCCTAATAATTGTTGAGAAAATTTATGTATCTCCTCAAGAATTTGAACTTACCAAAT
>NW_025858186.1:2167-2595 GCF_002878395.1 Capsicum annuum
AGGAGAGAATTCATGTCGCTGCCTGCAGTAAGATCAATAATGCAGTCTTTGCAAAGAGTTCAGCTTCCAGAAAATGAATGGACAGACGAGTGTATGATATGCAAGGAGAGTTACTCACCTGGATCAGAACCATACAGCTTGCCTTGCTTCCACAGTTTCCATTATGGCTGCATCGAAACTTGGCTTCTTAGAAACCCAAATTGTCCCACGTGTCGTTACAAGTTGCCACCAACGGAGTCCAAATAGATGTGATCTCTTTTTAGTAATTAAAATGTATTTTAAGATAGGTTAATACTGTCAAAAATTCATCTTTTCTCTTATGGCCAAACAATTCTAGCTATTGAATTTATTAATAGAATCGTGGCACATTCCAACACTGTCTCTTTTCCAATGGAAAAACTAGTCATATTTAGCTTCATGATACTTGT
>NW_025858187.1:0-1592 GCF_002878395.1 Capsicum annuum
AGATTGTGATGAAAAGAGGAAGTAATTATGTTTTTGAATTCATGTGTCTAAGGACGAACAAGGTTTTAAGTGTGGGATGGTGATCTTAGGTATATTTATATGCTCAAAGCACCAATATGCACCCAGATTTGAACTTAGTTCAAGAACTTTTGTATGAATTCTTGAGTATAATTCAGTGTTTATTCCATTTTGTGCCTAATGGATATGATTAGTACTTATAGGATCAAATCATAAAGAATTGTGCATAATTGGATACAACGAGGATATGGAAGTGGTGAAGGAATGCAAGGGACTGAAATTATGCTAAAAAGGGGAAGCTGGAAAGAAGAAATCCTCATTTGAAGACTCTCCACGTCGCGATGATAAACAAAATAGCAATGGTCAAATTCCAGTGAAGGTTTGCGAAACCACCGCGTCACGGAGAAGTCTTGTTTATCAGATTTGGTGACCTGAAGGTTTAGCATATCGTCGAGGATGATTATTTTGCAATTTTCCCCATCCAGTGGCTTACTGTGATAGTGGCGCATCGCGGTGAGGGTGCATTTTATAATTATTAGGGAATACTTGAGCTCCGTAATTTCCCAAATTTTAAAGAAAAATAGCAATCGAAGTCATGGCACGACGCGCCGGGTGGATAAATCGGGAATATTTTAAGTGTTTTGTCCCAGCTATAAAAGGAAAAATCCAAGATAATGTAGGGGACTTTTTCAAGGAGAGGAGCGGCGGAAAAGAAGAAATTTCTCTCTTTTAGGGTTCTAAAGCATTCTTTTGAATTTCTTTATTCGAAGAATTAATTTGGGTATGATTTGTTACTTATTTTGGATGATGAATTCAAACATTAGTAGCTAAACACCCTATTTCTGGGGTTGAGGCTAAGAACATGGGTACTATTTAATATTCTTATTCATAGTTTCTTTTTGGATTATCATATGGGTTGTTCTTAATTTCTTGAGCTTACTATTTTAATGATTGACCCCCATTAGAATAAATTTATATTTCTATGTGAATCCGGAAGGAGAATCATAGGATAGAACGAAGAAATTAGGGAGCAAGGTTCTTATTCTTTTATAAAATAATGGATTTGAATTAGCATCTAGGATAGGGATATACCTAGAAGCCTTGCTTGGTTCACTTGCAGGAAGACAACTTCATGAATCTAGAAGATTTGTTGTAACTCTGCGGGAGTTGTAGTTACAACATTCAACAGATAGAAGATTTGACGTCGGAAGACCAAGATCGTGGCATAACCCTTGCGAACCATCAACCCGATAACCAATTAGACTGTGAAAAGAATAGAGAATTGTATGATTGTTCAAAATATCTCAACCCTGAAATGGTCCTCATTACTGATTACAACCGTTGCTTACTTTGCTTTAGTCATCATTAATTATTTGTTGTTTAATAATTTACATTTTATTTACAGAATCATCTTGATCTTGATACAATCAAACTCTTAATACTCAATTGTCTTGAACTAAAGATTGAATAAATTTCTAGTTTATTGATCCTGGAGGGAACAATATCTGACTGTCTGAGTCATTATATTACTTGTACGATCACGTACACTTGCGTGTGCAAATCATATGCACCCT
>NW_025858188.1:0-2387 GCF_002878395.1 Capsicum annuum
AGAATCCTTCTCATTGTCCACTCTAGTAGGTAGTTCCTTTGTATCCACGCGGGTATACTGGAACTACTTGATTATAGTATCCCCGAGAGTTACCTAGTTAATCTTGTGGAGTAAGAGATAATTGATCTTAATGTCATTCTCGACGTGGATTGTCTCCACTCATGTTATGCCTTAGTTTATTATAGAAATAGAGTCGTTCAGTTTTAGTTTACCAATGAACAACTCATTGAATAAAGGGAAAGTACTTCAGTGTTTAAGGGTTAATTTGTTCTTACCATAAAGCAAGAAGGATAATATCTAAAGGGTGTGTTTACCATTGTGTTCGATTCAAGGACTCTAGTTCTAAGGCTCCAAGTCTCGAGTTAGTTTCAGTAGTAAGGAAATTTCCAAATTTGTTCCCTTAAGACCTTTCCAGAGTTCCTCCGAAAAAGGAAACTGACTTTGGAATAGATCTCCTTCCAGATACCCAGCCTACCAACATTCGGCCCTACAGAATGGCTCAAACTGAGCTTACAGAATTGAAAGAACAGCTGAAAGATTTCTTAGATAAGGGATTTATCAGGACCAATGTTTCCCCATAGGGCACTCCAGTCTTGTTCATGCATAAGAAAGATGGTTCTCTCAGAATGTGCATCGATTACCGTTAGTTAAATAAAGTCACAATCAAGAACAAGTATCCACTACCCAAAATTGATTACTTGTTCGACCAACTTCAGGGTGCCAGTTATTTCTCTAAGATAGAACTCAGATCCATCTATCATGTAACATTCCAAAGAAAGCTTTCAAAACTCGATATATTCACTTTGAATTTCTAGTTATGTCTTTTGGACTGACAATTGCCCCTGCAACTTTTATGAACTTGATAAATAGTGTGTTAAGGAAGTACATGGATATGTTCTTCATAGTTTTCATTTATGATATCCTTGTCTATTCCCATAGTATGAATGATCATGCAGACCATTGGAGAATTGCTTTGCAGACCCTTAGAGCTCATCAGTTATTCGTTAAATTCAGTAAGTGTAAATTTTGGCTAAGATCAGTAGCTTTTTAGTATTGACGCTCAAAAGACCAAAGAAATGATAAACTGGCCTCGGTCTATCTTTTCATTAGACATCACGAGTTTCTTGGGTTTGGCTATCTATTACAGGCAGCTTATAGAAGGGTTTTCTCCTATTACATCCCCCATGTATTGATTGACTCAGAAGAAAGTCAAATTTCAGTGGTTAGATTCTTATGAGAAGAGTTTTTAGGAGTAAAAGAATCGACTCACTTCTTTCTCATTCTTGAATTTTCTAGATAGTTCAGATGGATTTGTAGTTTATTTTGATGCTTCCAGAGTTGTCTTTGGTTTTGTTTTTACACAGAGAGGCAAGGTCATAGCCTATACCTCTAGTAATCTTAAAGCCCATAAAAAAATTATCCCACCCATGATCTAGAGTTAGCAGTTGTTTTTTTTTCTTTGAAAATTTGGAGGCATTATCTCTATGGGGTTTATGTTGATGTGTTCATAGATAGAAAAATTTTGTAATATGTGTTCTTGTAGAAAGATTTGAATCTTCATCAAAGAAGGTGTCTTGACTGTTAAAATATTATAAAATGAGTGTGTTGTATCATTCGAGAAAGGCAATGTAGTGGTAGATGCCCTTAGCAGGTTGTTTATGGGTAGTGTAGCTTATGTTGAGGATGATAATAAGAAGTCAGTCTATGAGGTTCATCATCTTACTAGATTAGGCGTTCATGTGGTTAATTCAGAAAAAGTTAGTGAATGGGTTTATAATGATTCAGAATCTTCATTGGTTACCAAAGTGAAAGAAAATCAAGATAGGGATCCTAGTTTTGTCAAGTTGAAGGAGGCAGTTAGAGATCAGAAAGTAGAGTTTTTCTCCTAAGGAGAAGATGGTGCGCTTCATTGTCAAGCAGGTTATGTGTTACGTGTGTTGATGATTTGAGATAGCGAATACTTGTAGAAGCGCATGGTGTGCAATATTCTATTCACCTAGGAGCCACTAAGATGTACGATTATTTATGGGAAATCTATTGGTGGAATGGTATAAAAAGGGATATTGTACAGTTTATGGCTAAGTGTTCAAATTGTCAGCAGGTTAAAGTTGAACACCATAGGCCTAGTGGTTCATTGCAGAAGTTTAGTATCCCTATTTGGAAGTGGGAAGTGGTAAACATGGACTTTGTAATAGGATTGCCTTGTACGCATCATCAACATGATTCGATATGGGTCATTGTAGATATAATGACCAAATCAGCTCATTTCTTGTCAGTTGATACTTCATGCTCAGCTGAGGATTATTCCAGGATTTATATCAAAGACTTTGTTAAGTTGCATGGAATTCTATTATCTATCATTTCATATAGAGGTACTCAGTTTACCT
>NW_025858189.1:0-3707 GCF_002878395.1 Capsicum annuum
GTCACTTTAAAGAGATTTGCTAATAAAACGGAAGTAGTAATTCCTATTTTTTTAGAAAAAATAATTTTTCAGAATTAATTAGCAATAAAGTAAGTCGCCAACCTTAGATTCGAATCACTGATTTCAACTTGATTAAATAAATAATGCTAACATGTTATATTTTACAAACGCTATTAGAATTTTCAAATCCGAAAGGAAAGAAATGCAAGGTATAAATATTCATCCGCTACTATGTATGAGGTACATTATTTTCGATACTATTAAAATTATTTTCGTCATTATTATAGTCTATTTTATTATTTGCACCATAGTTATCATTTTTTAAAAAATATATCATCAATATTAGTATTATTATTATAATTATCATTACTATTATTATTATTATATTATTATTATTATTATTATTATTATTAATATTATCATTATTATCATTGTTGTTGTTATTATTTTTCAACATGATTACCTATTTTGTACTCTTAAAAACACATTTCGTAATAAACTCCATGATTTAAAATACTTTGCTTATTTTCATAAATAATTAAATTGGATATTTTAATTCGAATATATCTTCAAATTCCCTAATAGTATTATAAGACTTCTATAAAAATTTATATTATCATTCTTATTTTCATAGTAATCATATTATCTTTTCGTACGTAGTAGCGTTATGTTTATTGAACCCTACATTTCTTCCTAAATAATGTAAAATGATGCTAAATTTTTCTATCACTGTCTTAAGCAAATAGCAAAAATAAAGTTTTCTAATATTTTCCTAAACTAAGTGTAAGGACTATCTTCGGATTGACTCTGAGGGGTGCCTAACACCTTCCCCTTGAGTAACCAAAATCCTTACTCGGAATCTATAAAACGTTTCGATAGACTAAAACAGAGTTTTACAGTAAAAATGACTTTTTCCTAATTTTTCTAAAAAGTTAGGTGGCGACTCTAAAAATATTTTTCTTTAATCCCAAGAGTCACGACCTACCACCATACGTCGTGTGTTGTTTCGACCGGTTCGGAATAGGGCTCGATAGAATAACGACTCTGCTGGGGACTAATGACTTCTGTTTTAATCTTAAAATGCTTAGTTTAGAATTTCGTTCTTTATTGTGTAATTTGCTTGCTCATTTTTTATATCATGCTTTCTGTGAAAGGACACAAGCCAAATTCGAACTTGTGTTCCTTATTTGTTTGTATAACACTGCTTGTTATCTCTTTATCACTTGCATTATTTCTATCGAGTTTTGGTCGTACACAATTCACACATTGAAAATGCGAGGGGTGTACCTGCACTCCTTCGAAACCTCTTTGGATTCCTTATTTTCAGAGTTGGTGCAATTAGGTTAGTGCCCCTTCTTGCAAATATTCAGTTCCACTCTCAAAATTTTTAGGAAAAAAAAATCTTACTCTAAAAATAGATCATGTTGTATAAACGTTAGGTGGAACGGTCCAAGGTATCGTTCCCCCAGTTAGGAAACCACCCTTCATGTCAACGGGTTCTTTATGAACCCAATGACGCTATATGTGTGAAATGATTAATTGATCCAAACATTAAGAACGTAATAAATTTAGGACATTGAACTTACCATACCCTTTTCTTTGCATAGATGGAAATCAACCAAAACCTCTCCAATATCCACATGCTGACTGACATTCCCCATATCCTAAGACACTGTTGGGGAATCATTCGAGTGGCGCATGGAGAAGCGGTGTTTGCACATTTGGGATATTTGATAGACCTGATGGAGATAAGGGCAGATAAGCTACTGATTCGATTCCTAGTCGAGTTCTGGGACCCCGCTACAGTTACTTTCAGATTCACAGACTTTGAGATCATGCCTACCTTAGAGGAGATCAACCAAATGGCTAATTTTCCATTGACAAGGCGGGTACCTTTGGCCCCCCATACTACTGCAGGTAGCCATTTTCTTCGTGACATAGGATTGAGAGTTGGCGCAGGCTTGAGAATGGTTGAAGCAGGATGGGTAACCTTGGGTTATCTCATTGAAAGGTTCGGTAGAAGAGAAAGTTATGAACGTTTTCGAGAGGAGTTTTTCTTTACTAGGATTGATTGGGAGAGACACAGAGCCATTATTTTTATGGTGGATTTTCTCGGTATTATGGTGTTCCCAATGAGAGGGAACCAGATTATTCACCTACTCCCCATGGTCATATTCATGTGTAGGGGACCAATCAGAACCACGATCGTGCTGATGATTCTAGCGGAAATCTTTTGGTCTTTGTTCGCATGCTCAAGGAGGCACAATTTTTTCAGAGGTTGCAACCTAATGCTACAAGTTTGGGCATTAGAACACTTTTATCGTAGGGACGGTGTCGGAGAGGCTGGCCCTAATCAGATTCGCAGCCACAGACTTAGAGTGTCCATATGGGAGATGCCAGGTAATGAGGAGCAATGGCGCGCCTTTCTAATCTATCTCACCGGTAACCTCATCCAGTGGAGGATACCATGGGTTAGTGGCCGAGTAATGCTAAGAAGGCATTACACTTATTTTCTTGAATTGATTGGGTTGGAAGGAATTCAGCCATATGCGTCTTTGAGAGTTCTACGACAATTCGACATGATTCAGAACGTGCCTTTATGGTCAAACATGGCATTGTCGGACATTGATTATGAAGAAAGAATCCCCATATTGAGGCTTGGTAACCTAATCAATGGATGGGGACAGATCATCAGCTTAGGCATGCTCGTTGACCCCTACTGCACTCCCGAGTACTACATGTGGTATAAATTGGAAGACATTCTGGCCAGAATAAGTTATGAGGCATTTCAGGGACTCACAGACATTCATAGAGCAGACCAGATTCGAGAGAAGCTTCTTTATCTTAGGCTGGTAACCACAACCATGTACGAGCAAGTGATTCCGTGATCAGTGGATCACTTCATCCCTGTTGTGGATGATGAACCCAAGGATGAGATAGAGGAGCATCCTGAGGAAGACCCAAAGGAAGATTCAGAAGAGATAGAGGAAGATCTTGAGGACCCAGAGAAAGACGCCAAGGAGGACCTGAAGGAAGATCCGGAGGAGGACTCGATGGAAGAGTAGGAGGGGGAACTGACAGAGGAGATGAAGGAAGACCTTGAAGAAGAAGAGTATGGACCCATAGATTTCAGTGGCGGAGAAGATGAAGACCACCAAGGATAACAGTCCAACAGGTCACCAGAGTATCACCCAGGGCCCTATTATGACCTCGATGATACGATGATGATCCCCCCAGCTGGCCTTAGGACCCATCTTTTGTCTCTGATTCCTAAAATGTCTTGCAAGACCTATTTGTGCTTTTCCTTTTCATTTCTATTTTCCCTAAAAGGGTCTTGCATGACCTCTATTGATACCTACCATGATGTAATCTTTAGTTTGAGACTTTTGTCTTTGTAACCCGTGGCTTCGCACTTAGCCCATTTTTATTAATCAAATACCTTTGTCTTGAATTTAATTAAATTTTGAAACTTTGGATCAATTAATCATACTTGCATCGTAGGCCCACCTCTGGAAAAAAGAGGCTCTATATTAGGACGCGTTTGGATGTTGCCAACTTGGTGTATATATGTGTTACTTACTTGTTACATTTTCATTATTGCCCAAACTAACATAGTTTCCTTTTTTTTTTCTATCTTTCCTTTTGCTTATTAATTCCCTGAAAAAAGAAAAAGAAAAGTTGATTTGTGTCGACTGGAAAACTGGCGG
>NW_025858190.1:0-4031 GCF_002878395.1 Capsicum annuum
TATATAATAAAGAGAGAGGGACCATTATGTCTTATTCATTGATTGATTAAATATTGAAATGCTGACATTAGGAGTAACACATGGCAATTAAATTGGATGATTACAAAAGTGGTCCACCCATTCATTTCCACGTAAACGGTTGCCTTATTTTTCCTACATTGTGTACATAATCGGGTATTGTATAAATTTATGGTAAAATAATTATAATATTTTGAATATATCATAATTAATAGAAAATTATTTCTAACAAAACCTCTATTATATAATAATAGTATTTTAACATTTTTTTAAAATTACTATCTCCACTTACAATATTAACAAATTATAAAAGTCTATTATAAAGTGAGATAAATATCTCGTGACTTAAAAATTTTTACAAATATCAAAAATATTTTAGAAGGGTACTAAGTTATATTTTTACAAAATGCCAAATTAAATTAAATAATCCACGATATATATATATATAGATAGTACTACAATTATATGAAAATACAGTAAAATGATCGTAAGGGTCATTACAATATCCACTACTAAAAGGACTTTTGTTTGCGAAAGTAAAAGATAAGGAAATACCTGAAGGGTCAAACAGGTAGGAATACTGGGCGCGTATATCACTCTCGATCTCCCATGTAGCCCCCTTAACTGGACGGTGACGCTACTGAACCTTGACTATCGGAATGTCCCTGGAACGCAACCGCCTGACGTCCCTCGCCAAAATAGATATTGGCTCCTCTACAAACGCCAATTCATCGTCCAACTGAACCGAGTCCTACTGAAGTACACGTGACTCATCTGGAATATACTATCGTAACATAGATACATGAAACATCGGGTGAATGGCTAAGAAGGCAGGTGGCAATGCCAATACAGAAGCTATTTCCCCAACTCTCTGTAGGATCTCAAAAGGTCTGATATATCTAGGGCTAAGCTTGCCCCTTCTTCCAAACCTCATCACACCCTTCATGGGCGATACTCGTAAGAAGACCTTATCACCAACTCTAAAACTCAATGGACGACGTCTGCGATCAGCATAACACCTCTGTCTGCTCTGAGCTGCTCGTAGCCTGTCCTGAATCACTCAAACACGATCCAACGAATCATGAAGCAAATCTGTGCCACGAGGCCTAGCCTCAGAAGTCTCAAACCAACCAATAGGAGATCGACATCGCCTACCATACAATGCCTTAAATGGGGCCATCTAAATACTCGCGTGAAAGCTATTATTATATGCAAACTCTGCCAAAGGTAGAAACAGGTCCCACTGACCTCTAAAATCCAACACACAAGCGCGTAGCATATCTTCTAAGACCTGGATAGTCCACTCTGATTGCCCATCCGTCTGGGGATGAAAGGCTGTGCTAAGGTCAACCTGGCTTCCCAACTCCTCCTGAAATGTCCTCCAAAAGCTAGAAGTAAATTGAGAGCCTCGGTCAGAGATAATGGACACAGGGACCCCATGTAGGCAAACCACCTCCTGGATATAACTACGAGCTAACCTCTTGGCACTGTAGGAAACTCGAACAAGGATAAAATGAGCAGACTTGGTCAATCGATCCACAATAAGCCAATACTGTCAAAACCATGCAAAGTACGAGGTAATCCACCTACGCTGCCTCAAGTTAAGCTCCTTCTGGGTCATAATATACTGCAGACTACGGTGATCAGTAAATATCTCACAGCGAACCCCATACAAGTAATGCCTCCAAATCCTAAGCGCAAATACTACCGCTGCCAACTCTAAGTCATGAGTGAGATAGTTTCGCTCATGCACCTTCAACTGTCTCGATGCATATGCAATTACACGGCCACGCTGCATCAGAACACACCCCAAACCAACACCAGACGCATCACAATAGACAGTAAAATCCCCGCCCTCAACAAGAAGAGTCAGAATAGGAGCTAAAGTAAGTAATTCCTTAAGCTTCATAAAGCTCGCCTCACAACTTGCAGACCACTGAAACGGAACATCCTTTCTGGTCAATCTAGTCATAGGGGATGCAATAGAAGAAAAACCTTTAATGAACCGCCTGTAGTAACCTGCCAACCCAATAAAGCTACGAACCTCGAAGAGTGATGTAGGCCTGGCCCAACTACGAATAGCCTCAATCTTGGCTGGGTCCACCATAATACCGTCCTTGGACACTACGTGCCCCAAGAAAGCTACAGACTCAAGCCAACACTCATATTTTGAGAACTTGGCTTAAAGCCTGTGGCCTCTCAAAGTGTGGAGCACAGTCCTCAAATGTTGCTCGTGCTTCTCCTTACTCCTCAAATATACAAGAATGTCATCGATAAATACTATCACGAAGGAGTCCAAATATGGCCTGAACACGAGATTCATCAGATTCATAAAAGCTGTTAGAGCATTTGTCAAACTAAAAGACATCACCAAGAACTCATAATGACCATAACGAGTCCTGAAGGCTGTCTTAGGGATGTCCGCAGCCCTAACTCTCAACTGATGGTAACCAGACCTCGAATCAATTTTAGAAAACACCGCCGCTCCCTGAAGCTGATTAAACAAATCGTCAATGCGAGGCATAGGATACTTATTTTTCACCGTCACCTTATTCAACTGCCTGTAATCGATACACATACGTAAGGATCCATCCTTTTTCTTTACAAACAGAACTGGAGCACCCTAAGGTGATACACTCGGTCTGATAAAACTCTTACCTAGAAGATCCTCAAGCTGACTTTTCAGCTCCTTCAACTCAGCAGGAGCCATACAATATGGAGCAATAGAAATAGGTTGGGTGCCTGGCTCGAGGTCAATAATAAACTCTACATCACGCTCAAGAGGAAGGCCAGGTAGGTCGGTCGAAAATATATCAGAAAACTCACGAACAACAGGGACGGAGTCAAGCGGGGAACTCTCAACACTAACATCCCTGATATATGCAAGAAAAGACTCACAACCCTTCGATATCAGTCTCCTATCCCGAATGTACCAAATAATCCCCATCGGTGCACGGCTAACGGAACCCTGCCACACAACTGGGGGTATGCCAGGCAAATCTAAAGTAACGATTTTAGCAAAACAATTCAAGATCGCATGGTAAGGAGACAACTAATTCATGCCTAGAATCACGTCAAAATCTACTATATCTAGGACAATGAGGTCAATATGAGTATCAAACTCCTGAATAGTCACCAAACAAGATCTATATACCCGATCCACTACTAAAGAATCACCTACTGGGGTAGCCACACGTAATGGCACAGATAAAGACTCCGAACATAAACCCAGTCGCGATGCAAAATAAGCAAAAATATATGAAAGTGTGGAACCGGGATCAAACAAAACAGAAGTTGTCTGATGGGATACGAATATCGTACTTGTGATCATGGCATCTGAAGCCTCAGCCTCTGGTCTACCTGGTACGGCATATAAATGACCCTGTCCACTACTGGACTGGGTACCTGCCCAACCGCTTGCCCTACCTCCCTGTGGACCACCTCTACAACCCTGGGGATCACCTCCATGACCCTGTACACTACCTTTACCCAACGGCGACGCTGATCTAATCGGCTGCACATTCAAAACTGGAGGCCCAATCATCCTACGCCGAGGGCACTCACGAGCAAAGTGACCAACAATCCCGCAGTCATAACATATCCTGGGCACCCTGCTCTGTCTAGAAGGTCCGGCGAATCCAAAATGACCACCTTTACTCGACGATCCTAACTGAATAACCTTCTGTGGCTGGCTGCTACTCTGACCACTGGAACTATTATAGCCGGGCTGACCCCAGGTCGGATATCTGAAGTGATGCCTGAACTGGCCGACTAGGCTGACCCTAATGCTGTAAAGGCTGCTGATGGGGGTATCTACCATGAAATCCTCGGCCTGAGAACTGAGAACCGCTATAACTGCCCTGGCAGCGTGGTCTCTTATCGCTGCCCTCTTAAGCCTCACGATCCATCTCCTCTATGGAATAAACATGATCGGATATCTCCAAAAAAGACTTCCCTAAAGTCACCAAACTCTGTGTAACCCTACGAAGTGACAACCTCAATCCCCTAACAAA
>NW_025858191.1:0-4769 GCF_002878395.1 Capsicum annuum
AACAAGTGAATCCTCAACTAAACCTCAACCCTCCTCATCCTATTGGGTTGCAACAGCAAGATGGTATCAATGAACATGGATGGCCTCCTAATGATCAATTTGGAGGGGCAAATTTGGAGGGGTTCCAATAGGATGATATTGGGTATATGATTAAAGAATCTCATCAGTATACCCCGGATAAATCTGTCTTGGTGTGATACAGAATTAAATAGAGTAGATTTATAGTTTGTCTGTCTTGGTGTTATACAGAATTAAATAGAATTGCTTTACAGACAAAATGTCTGTTTTGGTGTTATACAGAATTAAATAGAATAGCTTCTGTCTGTCTTGGTGTTATAATCGAGAATATGCCTTCCATTAGTGATTCTCTTGCAATGAGAATTTGGAGGAGTCATCACCATTGGACTAACATTTCTCTATAAAATTATACCTGATTAAATATATTTGCCTCACATCTAAACTAAACGAAGACATAGAAAACCGAAAGTAATCCGGATAATAGAGGAAAACAATGAAACAGGGAACGTACATAAAGCTATATAAAAAATTCTGACACAAATTTTTTAAGATGTCTTCCCAGAGTCTACTATACAAACAAAGTGTAACAGCCCGTACTTAATTACGTGCATTAGCCATTGTTATATGTGTTGGAGTATATGTATTGATCCTAAGTTAGGTATATATGAGTTTAAGTATGAGTATTGATTATTTTGAGATGGTTTCAAGTGTATAGTTTGATTATATGTGTATAGGAATTGACTTTATTTATACCGGAATTTTCCCGTCGATGGTTCCATACGAAGGTTATTGAATAAGCTTTCCAACGATATAAAGATTTCCAAAAACGGATAAGTTTCGGATATAATCGAGCACGTTCGAAACTATAAAACGGTGGCCGGGATGTGTGAACAGTAAATGTGCAGGAAAACTACTGAGGCCTGCCAGTTTTTTGGATCAACTTTGAATATAATGAACTGGGAGATATACAACATATCAAAAGAAATATCTTTGAGTCTTCTTTCCAATGCAATTGGTTTCATCCAAATCCAACATCTGAGTAAGGAGTTATAATCGTTTTACTTCAGCCTCTCAAAACAGATTTTTAGGGTCAACTTCAAACGATCATAACTCCTTGTACAGGACGAACTGGGTGGCCTACTTTATATGAAATGAAAGAACTTTGAATTATCTTTCTAACGATATCAATTTCACCCAAATCCGATATCGGAGAAAAGAGTTATGGCCGATTTACTTTAGCCTATCAAAACAGTCCACCATGGACAGATTCGGATTTACTTAAAATTTTAAGGGCAATATGGTCATTTTCCATCACCTCATGGACGAAAATTGGTCATTATATACATATAATTAGTCTCATATCCATCAATTATCATCAAATTATTGAAAATAAGAAACCCTAGCCTAATTTCAACTCCAATTATCTTGTGATTCAACCGTAGAAAATCCAAATTGATTCCGTAGTTGTGTTCACCGTCTCGAGGGTTTCGAGAAGCACCCCTTATTTGTGCCAACAGGACTTCGAAATCAAAAGGGTCATTTTATGGTAAGGATGTAAATTATGTTGGTGTTATTTATATGGATATATATATATATATATATATATATATATATATATATATATATGCATGTGAGCATAAGAAGTATGTTATTTGATTGTTGTTGAAAGATGATTGGGAAATGATGTTGGATTATGTTGAATTGTGAAGGAATTTGGTGTGATGATGTGGTATTGATGATGTGGTATTGAAATGATGATTATAGATATATATACACATAAACCTATTGTTCAAGTTGGTTTTTGGAATGTTTTGCAAATATTGGTAGTATGGAATTATGGAAGAGAATTGTGGTGTTGGGTTGCTAATACTAGATGCCAAACATTTCATTGTAGATAAGTGATTTGTAAAGGTGGGAAGTTGTGTTGAATTGGTATCCGAATCTACAACGAGGTATGTAAAGCATACTCTAACAATGTTCTTTGGCATGAAAACACCAATGTTCCATCAAGTAAGATTCCGAGGTTGTCCAAAAACATGTATTGTTCTACGTTACCAACGAAGTTGTTTCCATCCTATAAAGTGTCAAAATGTTTCATTGATATACCAAAAGGCTCTTATTTCATTGTTGTGATATTGATGATTCTGAAACACATTGTTGATGTACCAATGAGTCTTTATTACATCGTTATTGTATAGAAGGTGTATTACTTGGTTCCTATTGATGTATCATTGTTTCAAAGTATAAAAAATGTGGTGGCGACCGAAATAACAATCTCAAAGATTAATAGAACTAAGTGATGGGAGTTCTCTCTTATCGGGTGGTATCCCAGGGGCATAAGCCTAGCATGGGTCAATCCCAGTTGATATGTACTGGAGGCAGTCTAATGGTCACAGTACAGTACAGTAATGATTACAAAGACGATAAGAACGAAGGTAAAGTGATTGAATAAATACAATGTACAGGTTGTCACAAGCTCTAGTAAGTTTGGTCCACTCCTATTACGACTTATTCACTTGTTTCTGATTTCTATTGAGCTCCTATATCATATGTGATTATCTACAGCTTTACATACTCAGTACATATTTCGTACTGACGTCCCCCACGGGGACCTGCATTTCATGCTGCAGGCACAGGTACCTCAGCTCATTCACAGCATATATAGGAGCCAGGTCATACAGCTATTGTTGGTGAGCTCCAGTTTGCTTCGGAGCTTTTCGAGTCGGTTCCTTATGTTTTGTTACTGTACAGGAGTCATGTGTGGGCGGGGGGTTTGTCCCGACACTAGTTATGTCATGTATATCCTAGAGGCTTTGTAGACATAAGGAAGGGTAAAGTCATGGAAGTTTATATAGTGATGTTATATTTGTATATGTGGTGGCCCCGACGGCTACGTAATATATATATATATATATTTATATTTGTGCGTGTTGTGCTGATACAGGTAATTAGACCTTTCTATATGCAACGAAGTGCTGTCCAAATTTTTGGTGACATATAAGTGAAAGTACAGGTATTTGAACGGGTTCTCCCGGGCCTTCTCGGCTTCGGGTGCCAGTCCGGCCCGATGGGATTTTGGGGCGTGACAAAAAGTGGTATTAGAGCGGTTCGTCCTAGTGAGTCTACAAAGTCGTGTCTACGTAGAGTCTTGTTTATCGGTGTGTTGTGCACCACATCTATAAACAGGAGGCTATGGACATTTAGGAATTGTTTCTTTTCTTCATGTCTTAGATCGTGCGATAGAGCTTATATTGTATATGAAGTCATAGTTGACCACTGAATCCATTTGTTTCTCTTATTATAGTAATGATGCCGGTTACCAGAAGCAAGAATACCGGTAAGCAAGTAGATGTGGCTGCCGGAGAGGGGACTAGTAAGTCACCCACTATACCAGCTAATCAAAGTGAGGCTCCAGCTGAGCATGCATCAGAAACTTCCCCCAGTCCGGAAGAAATAAGGGGGAGGAGAACTATATCCCCAGAGCCACCTATTAATGGTGTTGATCAAGATCTTAGAAATGCAATGCAACTTTTGACTCGTATAGTCGCTGGGCAAGCTCAAGGGCAAGCCATTCCTACTGCAGGTCCTAGTGGTATAGATAGGGCGGCTAGCCTTCGAACACAGGATTTTCTTAAGATGGATCCTCCCACTTTTACCGGATCAGATCTTAACGAGGACCCACAGGACTTTATTGATCAAATTCAAAGGGCCTTGGATGTTATGCATGTAACGGGTAGAGAGACATTGGAGTTAGCGGCGTATAGATTTAAAGGGGAGGCTATATATTGGTATGAGGACTGGAAACGATCTAGGGGTATTGATGTACCCCCAGCTACTTGGAAAGAGTTCAAAGAGGCATTTCTTGATCATTATCTTCCATTCGAGATTCGTCAGGCCCGTGCAGATCAGTTTTAAAATCTTCGTCAGGGGAATATGAGCGTGAGGGAGTACAGTCTCCGATTTAATTCCTTGGCGAGATATGCTCCTAATGTTGTAGCTACTATGGATGACAGAGCTCATCAATATGTGGATAGGCTAGATCCATATCTGGTTAGAGATTGTACTATTGCTGCTTTGAACAAAGATATGGACATAGCGAGAATCCAAGCTTTTGCACAGAAAATGGAAGATCAGAGGCAGAGGAGAAGAACACAGGAATCAGAAAGAGGATATTCCAAGAGGGCCAGATCTACAGGGCAGTTCATGGCATCCGAAGGAGGGTTCAGACCACAGTTTTCTGCTACACCACCTAGGCCATTATCCTCTTATTCTGCAGCTAATGCCCCACCACAGTTCCAAGGGTTCAAAGGAAATCAATTTGGGCATAGAAGTGAGAGTCAGAGTTCGCGGACAGTGGGGTACCAAGGGCAAAGGAATATGAGCCAATCAAGACCTCCTCGAGAGCCATGCAATAAATGCGGAAGGTATCATTTGGGCGCATGTCGGCTGGGGACTAATGTTGGCTTTTGGTGCGGTATGTCGGGGCATATGATGAGAGAATGCCCACGAAGGGGCATAGGGGGTATGGCACGACCTACGGGGTCATTTGTTGCATCATTATCATCAATGCCTTATTCAGGAAGGGGTGCACAACCAATGGGTCATGTTAGAGGTGATAGAAGAGCCACGAGTTCTAGCGGGGCTCAAAATCGTACATATGCTCTAGCGGATCGACAGAATTTAGAGGCTTCCCCAGATGTGGTTACGGGTACGTTGTCTATCTTTTCATTCAATTTATATGCCTTAATTGA